>NC_042493.1:61101560-61107699 GCF_005508785.2 Acyrthosiphon pisum
CATTTATCCAATTCCAAGGTTTATTTTGTGGTTTCTTAACAATTTTTTTTTTTTTACGATGTAGGGTTGTTAGCCCTACAATCAACTCCCCATACCTTGGGGAGAGAGGAGCTCGGGGCCCCGGGTTCACCATACCCGTAACACTAGGTGTCCCCCTGGGAGAAGTTAATGATGTGGTCATTGGAATATAAATGTTGATAATATACATATTTACTGATATTTCTCAATGTTTTACAGAAATTATTTGGTCACTAAAAATATTTTTCCTACAACTCTATATTTTATTTCGTTGTTTATGACTGTTGTCTGTTATACTATATTTATGGAGTCTTCTGCATTATTTGTGAAGTAACTAAGCTAATAGTATTAAAGTAGCCATTTATTTTCCAATATGTATCTGATGCACTTATTGGTACTGCGATGTATTCAATAGTGTTTTATAATTATGGTGATATTCCTGATCTACTTAGGTCTATGATGTCTTGACTACAGAGCTTAATCATTGTTATATTTAATACTTATACATTCGCCCAAGCACATATTTTTATATCAAGAGTCTAGTTGCAAATTTAATAATAACCAGTTTCCATAGGTGTTAGGGACTAAGCCCCCACAAATATCCATTGTCCCATCCGCAAACATTTCCTAAATTTTGTTTTATGCTTAGCCGCCCTTCACATCTTAAATGTTATATGCGCCTATGCCAGTAGCCTATTTAACATTGCAGTTAATTTTTAAGTCATTGTACAGATTGCCAATTTGATTACATGACCTTTTCCCTTCGACATTTAACAACTATTTGATTGTATGTTGGTTTTAATGGTACCTTACCTAACCCTCTTTTCTACGTCATAGTGTTGCAGATGAAAGTTCTTATTACAAGTATGATTGATCTGAAAGATAGTTGGATTACTGTCTATCATGCTACGATCGTCTGATAATGAACTGTTGTCCTTAATTTTGATACATAATATGGTTAATTTGGGTAGGTTATCGATATGTTAATGCACCGAGCAATGTGACACCATATTTTCTACGTCATATACTTACTGAACTACTGAAGTCATCAACTAGTAAGAGTTCGTGGTCTTTGATATTATTATTATGCCTATGGTAAAACCTGGGATTACTTCATTGAACTAGTTATATTTGATTTTCCGTGAAATAATTTAAAAATTATGATAAATAATAATATTATTTCTATTTCTTTAGTGTGTGTTGGTAAGATATTGTATACGACTACAAGTATTTAGAATATCTATTATCTACTAGAGGTTATGAAATAAAAGTTATATTGTAGGTACAAAGAATTAACGTATAAATTATTAAAATGTTCGAATATTACATAAAATAACATCATATAATAATATACAACATAACATACAATTAATATACAATATACATGGAAACAATTATTACGGAACAAATAATATGCGTTTACGTATGTTAATATCGTGCTTGGGATAATACAAGTGTTTTTTTTTCTATTTTATTTACAACATTTTTATCTGTAGGAATTCTTGAGTAATTATTAATTAAATGTTGATAATAACAAGATTTTAATTGTATGATTTGTTATACGAACAATATAAAAATTGAAAAATAGCTGGTTACCAATTAGTGCTAAGTGATGATAATGAAATTATTCTTAGCCTTCTTTGACTTTGAAGATATATTTGCAGACAATTGTTGTGCAATCCCATTGATTAATATACAAAATATACCTTTAACTGTGATCAAGTGTCCTGAATATATCGATTAAACATTATTTCATGCTAAAATGTATGATATTCACACAGTAGTAATGTAATACACAATAGTAATGTAAGTAAATACATTAACATATCACTGCAGAGGTATTAATTTAATTAACCATGCTAAGCTGCTTATACATATTAATACAATAACATCAGAGTGGCCCGGTGCGACGAAGTTCCTGAAATAAATCACGCCACGTGATTGAGAGTAAGCATCGGCCGCTGCCACTAGTTCTCGGATGGGTGACCCGGGTTCGTGGTGTGCAAAAACATTGTAACACATACACGTGTTCCTAATCGACCGTTCCGTCCATCCCAACCCTACCAACCTACACGCTAATGACCTAAGACTTAGGTCCTAAGTAATCGAAGTCTTAAGCCAAATAAAAAAAAAATTTTAAAAAAACATCAGTTTTATTATACATTTATACAAGCGTAATGCAGTATAAATATTTTTAAATAGTAATTAGTGTTAGCTACATTTGAATTTTAATGAATTTGATTTTCTCACGAAGTATTAAATACCTAATAAATGTGTTTAATTGTTATGACAGGAATATTAAAAGTTCATGGATTTAGTAAGTATTTTATGCATTTCGATAATTTTATATTAACTAATAATGCATAATGTATGTCATTAATTTCGTATAATAATGAATTAAGATAATAACAATATTGGCCTAAATAAAAATTTATAATCAATCGTTATACTAATAATAAAGTAATAAAATACCAATAATATGGATTATATATTCCCTAATTGTATGGAAGCTTTAAAGGATAGTGTAAACTATTGAAAATCATTTTTTTTTTAGGAAAAGAGAATACAGGAAAAGATAATTATGATTTTTTGATGACTGAAACCCGTACGTATAATAAACTAGTTTACAATAATTGAATCCATATTTCAGTTTTTATTATATAATATATATATAATATATGAAATACGTTATTACATAATTATAATTTAATAAGTTAAATATATGTTTAATTTATTATCTAACTTAAATGTATAGATTATATGAATTTTTCTAATAATTGAGCACCAATTGAAATATAAAATATTATATAAAAAATTATTATAAGGGAGCAAATTTTTAAGTTTTCACATTTATTTATTATCTTTAGGAAACGCCAATGGGGATAAAATCTTTCATATTTGTGCATATTTTGGATTTAGAGAACTATTAGTACAGTCGAATCCGCTTTATTGGGACACATCGGTTGCATGTTATTTTTTCCCAATAAAGTGGTTGTCCCAATAATCCGAAATACAAAAATGAACATACATATACATTTTTTGAAAATTTTTTATTATTGACTTTATTTAAATTTTTATTATATTACAAAAAGAAAAACACGGTATTATAACTTAGTTATTTATAAAAATACATACATACATAATTAATATAAAGTACATACATACACATATTTGTTTATAATATACATTGTATTTCATCTTATTTAAAAAAAACTATGAATATTACTTTGTTTCTTGCGTATTATTGATTGTTGACGAATGTAGTCCGAACAATCATCCAAATATATGTGCTATGTTATATAAATGCATTATAAATATCTTCGAGAGAAAATTTTGTAAGAATCTGTGGAAGTTTTGTAAGTTTCCATTCATCGGCACCATCAGAATTTTCACTAGCTTTTTCGCCATGTGCTCTTTTAAATTTTATGTCGTGTCTTACTTTCCACCTAAATAACCAACCTTCGGTGGCTTTGAATTCGTCGTTACCAAGTTTTCTAGCAAGGTCTTCGGATTTAGCTTTTAATATTGGACCCGACACTTGAACGCCCCGGCTAGTAGCCAGTGTAAACCACTGAGTCAGTGCCTCATCTACATCTGAATCTTTACCCTCTCGTTTCCTTTTCCGTGTTGTCACTTGGCTAAGAGCTTGTTCTCGCAAAAGCTGTTCTTGAAGCTGAATTCGTGCGATTGTTGATTTCGGTATTCCTATAAATTTCTGAAAGACGACGAGTACTACAGCCTGTGGCTGTAATTTAATTTTGCCGAGAATTTCTAATTTTTGCGCGAGCGATAAATCTTTACGTACACGAGACATTGTTAATACACGCGATAAACACGACTGATGCACCAAATAACATTTAACATACATCACATGTGAACATACGATAAGATAAAATTTAATCTAATAAACGATTACGCGAGTCGGTAGCCATTTTCGAACTACTGATCTATTAATATACTCGATAAAAATGTCCCAATTATCCGGATTCGTGGCCCAGATAAGCGGTGAACGTTTACCCTACAAGTATACATTTGTTTTCGTAATTGAAGAATTGTCCCTATTGAGCGGTTGTCCTTTTAACCGGTGTCTCTATTAAGCGGATTCGACTGTATATTCTTTATATTTTATAGTATAATTATGTTGTCTGGAAAAAAATCATTGGTACCTATCTATTTACCTAGTATGGATTTGTTCGTTGGAAATAAAAAATTGTATCATAAAAAAAAATACAAATGGTTCATTACATTTATTAAAACATTGACATTTATTGTTTTTTTTGTTTTCAATGGTTTTAAAATTATATTTGTAGTCAGTTAGAGGACCTCTATAGCCTATAGGACTATAATAATATGCAGAGCTCGATAAAATCGCTGAACGAAATATTCAAACCAGATTAAATATAATAGAATAGTGCAAAGAACTTTTAACAATATATATATATTTAACTAAACTTATATAATAACTAACTTAGATTTACTTTTTGTGGATTTACTAAATTCATAAAAAAAGCAAATTTACCAAGTTTTAAATAAAATATTCAGAACATATTTTAAGGGGATTCAGCACGAAATAGCATCATAAAAACGGTGTTTTATACATTTTTCATACTTGGCAACCTATTGTCATTTTCCCTAAAAATTTGATGAGTAATTTTTTTAAAAAAATAAATAAATGTTCTTATAATGTATGATTATGATATGTAGTGCTGGTCCTAGGGATGAGGGCAAGCGGTACGGACACAGAGCAGCTCAATTTATCATTTTTATTTCGTTGAATTTTAACATACATATTACATACCTACATAAAATAAATATTTTTGACCATGGACTACGGAATATGTGTACGGTATTTTAATATCTTGACTTGATTAAACGTCCGTATGTCCTCAATAGTGATACACACATAATGGATCACACATTACAATTAGACATGTTAGGCTCATCTCTTTAATCTATAAATATCCGAAATTAATATTTAAAAATTTAATATTATTTTGTATCAAACCAAATTTCACAATTATCCATGGATTGCAAAAGTTTTTTCTATGTTAGAATCATTAATATAATTCTTATCTGCATTTTAAAAACAAGACTGATAGCCGATAAGAAATTTTTTTTCACAGGCATTTACTTACAAAAACTATTCTGAATACACTGAATATTCCTGTATTGTGCCGTATATTGTTTGTACCTACTAATTTTGTGTCTAATAAAAAATACAATGGATTTTATTAGTTTATAAATACAAATTTAGATTTCTAACAAGACTTTAAAGTTTATGAAATTATACAAAAATAAAGTAAATCCATTAGAAAATAAAATAAATATGGGGCGTTGCAAAATTCTGCATCTGCCCCCGACATCCATTGGGCCGGCACTGATGATATGTTAATATCGTTTAGTAGAACAGAAGCTGCTGTTACTACAAAATAATATACATTTTATTCATTCTATAACTAACTTTGCATAACTCTTAATAGGAACATTTTTTAAACGCTATACTACAGTACGGAAAACGGAGTTGGTTCTTGAGAAAAATAATCCTTTTTAATGTGACCAAACAAAATAGTTCATGTGCAACTGTTTTTCAGGATTTATAGAGGAATATATCAGTTATATTGTTGACCTGTCTAAAAAATGTACGTATTTTTCATGTGAAAAAACTATAAACCAAATCAAGGTTATATATAGTTATATAGATATATATATAACTATATATAGATATATATATAACTATACATCCACCTTGGACCAAATACTATAAAAAGAATATTTCATAACGATGTATAAATAATTATAAAATTGTATGAAAATCAATATGTAAACAATAGGAATTACTATTGCGCTACACCCGCATGAGCAGTCTGTCTTACAAACGCTCAACATACCGAATTGTACGCTCAGCCCATCACATTTAGCTCAGTTAATTAAAAAATTAGAATGGATCGACCTTGTTATGGATGTCTCCACAACCGAGTTTGTTCGTTAGTAAATAAATACGAGGTGTTTGAGTTATCACTAATACTTTATTAATATAATCAATTTTAAAAGAAATTTAGTTGCACAGAATAATTATTAGACTTAAGAAAACACAGAGGCTCTGCTCGATGGTCTGCCAGGA
>NC_042493.1:61107749-61109071 GCF_005508785.2 Acyrthosiphon pisum
TACTTATTTGATAGGAGAAGTTAAGAGGGAAGAGGGTGATATTTGAAATGTAAGTGATGGATGGGAGGGGAGGGTTGCGGTCAGGCACGTAAGTGATAGTTATGGATGGGTTGGGAGGGGTAAGGTTGGGTAGGTATATAGGTTTAAAAGTATGGTACACTGATATAGTAGTTTGAATTATAATTTTAAAGGTGTGGGTAATGGAGGTATATTAGTATATTATTTACTATGAATACCTATTTTTTATGAAACTATTAATGTACGCACGCTTAAAAGTTAAAAGTATGGTAGGTATACTGATATATAGTAGTTTGAATTATAAATTTCAAGGTGTGGTAATGGAGGAATATTAGTATATTATTTATTATACATACCTATTTTTATGAAACTATTAATGTATGTATGCTTGGAGGTATGATACCTATACTAGTATAGGTAATAGATTTATTATTTAAGTATAATTTTCAAGTTGTAGGTATAATGGATGTATATTATATGATGACTATATTTTTAGTGATAGCCATTGATATGCGAGAGGTATGTATTAGGTATTGATGTGAGGGAAGGGGTATGATGTGGCACACATTAGGTATTGATGATGGGTGTGGCAGGGTATGGTATGGCATAATGTTTATGATCATGTACGTACTTGATAGCAGGCGTGTGGATAGGTTAAGATGATTAGGGGGACTAGACATCATATAGTAGACGTGTGGTGAGGTTAATATATAATATACATATATATATATCACTTACGGTGTAGGATCGTAAGGATATGTATGGAAGGGGGAGGGGCAGGGCACGGACGGGCATTATCAGACATTGTCGAGCATGGTCGAGCACGTATGTGAGAGCATAGAACTATAGGTTGGGTGGGGGTAGTCGGATTCATCGGATTTACTTGTGAAAGATGTGGGAGGGGGTGGATCTTCAGTCGGTTACGTACGTGATGTTAGGTGGGATAGATATCTATGTGATAGATGGGAGGAGGGTAGGTGTAGGTATGTACATTATAGATATGGATGTAATGGTAGGACACGGCGGGGCGCGACAGGGCACGGCAGGGCAGGGAAGGGCACGTTCGTGATAGTATAGAGCTATTGGTTGGGCGGGGTATGCAGGGGTGTGAGTGATATGCATTGATGGTAGGGGGATGAGGATAAGAGGGGAAGGGGTATGGTCGTGCACGTACGTGATAGACTTGGATGGGAGGGGGTGGATGGGGTAAGGTCGGACACGCTCGTGATAGGGTGGGTAGGGATTCATGGGATTTGCGGGGGAAGGTCGGGTACGTACGTGATAGATATCGATGGGAGGGGGGT
>NC_042493.1:61109171-61114230 GCF_005508785.2 Acyrthosiphon pisum
GTTGCTGTCATATACCTGTTTTTATCGTCAAAAAATAATAAGGATTTATTTCTTTGTGTGTGCCGTAAAAATGTATTAGAAGATAAAATGCTCTGTCAAGTAAAATAGGTTGGAAACCCCCGATAACGAAATTTTGTAATTACTATTACTTCTAACTTAATGAACTTAATAATAATATGGAATTTTATTTTTATAGTTTAGGAAACCTTTATTTTTAAGAATAATACCAGTATTCCGAGCTTTTATACTGACTATAGTTTTCAGTTTACCAATTAATAAAGGTATAATATATAAATAAGAATAATACAATACGTATAATCATTTTTTACTAAGTATTTTGGAGAATTTAGAGAACTGTAGACGCGTTATTGCTTACGGCCTATATATATATATATAGAAATTCATGAACAATTTTCTTTTTACATTAAATATATAAAACTTATGTGGAACATTGTATTAATTTTAAACCTTAGCTATACAATTTGAACATTTTATAAATTGTTAGCTAAAAAAATAATTTGTACATTTTCGTAGTTTTTACAAAAATAGTTACAATTCTGAACAGTCATTTATTACATTTCAGTTTTTTTTAAATTAAATTCTATAACAACACATACATCAGTTGAATACTAACAACTGAGTATTTTTAACAACACATGTACCCAGTGGCGTGCCGAACTGACAAGCAGACCTGAGGCAAACTACACAATTTGATCCCCCTCCCCACCACCAATAGTTTTTTCACTATTTTTTTTTATTATTCAAAATAATAAATATTATTAAGTTTTTTTAGGTATAAGTTGCACATATATACTAACACACCCACCCACCCACCCAAATTTCCCTTGAGGCAATTGCCTCAAAAAATGACTGTTCGGCACGCCACTGCATGTACCTATTGTATAAGTAGGTACAATAATTATTACAATTACAACTTTTTTTTTATTATATAACAAGAATATAATAAACAACCTGTAGTAAGTTTATACAATAGGTAATAAAGGGGGGTACAAGTATACAGGACTGGACAGCATGATAGAAGGGGGGTCCAATGACTCTACTTTATAAACAATTACAAATTCTATAAAATAAATAAGTAACAATCACACTACATATTTTTAAATTAATTTATTACTTTTATTAGATACTTAAAAAATCAAAGAACAAAACTTAACTGTATTAATTATAAATAAAATTATAATAAACAAATGTATTTAAAACTTTAATATTCCACAAATAAGAATAATATAATATATAATATAATTGTATAAATAATAAACTTAACAAAATATATATCATATTTAGTCTTTTATTATATACTAAGTAACAAAAATAAAAGAAAGACTTCAAAATTAACTTTATGAAAACTATAAGTACTGAGTATAATATTAGTTCCATTTTATGGGGTTGTAGCCATGTCTTTGGTAACTTTAGTCAGTTCAAACGTATTATGCTAAGCTTATTAATATTAATATACTAAAAATGTACCACTTTGAAATTTATTTTTATTTTTAAAATAGTAAAAACTTAGTTGACTGCACTTGGCCCGACCATTATACATGCTATATATCTATAAAAGCAACTTGTTTGTACTGACACAGATCACAATTTATATTATACAATCTGTGGTACTGACACTCATAATCAAGTTCAATAAGTTACTTGGTAAAAAAAAAAGTTTATTATTTTTTATTTAAAAAATGTTTATTTAGTGATATTCTATATAACATAATTGATAATTGATTAGAAAAAAATCCAAGGAGGCGGTAACTACCCCTATTTTCCCCTCTCCCAATATGAGTCTATATACCAAACCTTTGGAAACATATTCTTATGAGCAGCAGCAAATATAATACTTTTTAGAGAGTTGATACCAAATAAACATTAAACTGCATAACATAACATTTTATAACACATTTTGTAATTATAATAATAAAAATATAAAAATATAATAACTAATATATCTATTTCAAATTTATGCTATAGTGTATAACCTATATAATAAATAATTCAGTAGGTAATATATTAGGTAATATAGCAGATTTATATAAAAAAAAATCTTATGTTTATTTTTAAGCTCAGATTTATACACAAAACAATTTGTATACATTCTATTAATAGTGATGAAGTCCATATTTATTGTTTATATATGGCAGCTGCCATACATGTATAATTTGGTTGAGGGGTGGGTTCTTACGAGCAAACATTTAAAAAGTGGGCAATTAGGTAACTGTTCTGCTGTACAGTAGGTGTACCTCGTCATTGACAAGGCTCAGTAATGGATGTGTTAAATACTTAAATACTCATCAACATTACATTTATTATATTAATAATAATGGGTGGGGAGGTGATTGTTTATGATCCAAGACATACATTTAATTTTATTCAATAGGTTTATGTAATGACAAAAGAAATATTATCTCATGACAAATGGACCAAACGTAAGTAAATATCATGACATTATGCTATATAGAAAAATGTGGGGTTCGATACAGTTGCATTACTTTAATAAGGGTATAATATTATAATATACTGTAATGATATACACATTTGTCATTATTTGATTAGATTATATTCAAATTTAAGAAAAGAAATTAAATGGTACAATATTACAACTGTATAAATACAAATAATCTAAACATTATCCCAACATTTTAATGACATACATACATGAAAGAGGAATACCGCAATCTACAATTTAGCTATGATCAGGGGGTGGTATCTCACACTTAAGTCATACCATTATCCATATAAACCCACACACACAACGGTGCTCAGTCGCTCGTTAAATCTGACCACAATTATTGTACATTTTTCATACCTAAATTGTTCTTTTAAAATATATAAATAAATAAATTATATTTCTGATTGTTGAAAATTTATTTCAATACATCTTTCCTGTTCGACATCCGGCGTCATCCAGATATCATAGACATCTGGTAAGATCATGCACAAATAATACTAGATCGCAAGTTCTACGAAAGGTAAGTGACAAATATATTCAATACTCTTTGCATATTGATTCACTCGAACTTTAAATTGAAAGGAAACTCTCCCCCCCCCCCCCATAAAACATAGTACTAAGTGATAGTATTAAAGTAATGAGCCAAATATATATTATAATAAAAATCAATAGGTATTTAACTACCACTTTTATGCAGATGCATTAATAATTCTAAGGTATAATCCCATCATAGCATACTCTTTAATTAATTCATTATTCATTTCATATTCACTTTAAATCATATTTTTAACTCACTACAATTTACAATACCTATTTTAATTTAGGTGTCCTAACTCCTAAGATAATACATTTTAAGCACTATAAATAATTTAAATTGTAAAATATTTTGATTTTTATTGGTGTGTTATATTTAAAAGGATTATTTCTAAATAGGTAGGTACCTACCTAACCAATTTGAATGTACAGTTTACATTATTTACAACAGATTACATACATGTCTACAAAAAGGTTGTTCTAAACTGTTCAAAAGTCTAAAGCTATGCAAATGTTTGATATATGAAAATTATGATTAGGTACAATTATTACTATTATTAGGTATTGATTTATAACATTGACTTGATATACCTACTTATAACTTGTATATAGGTAATTGAAAGTACATTAAAATATGTTAAACCTTTAAAGCATAGTCTTCTAACTTGTACATGAAATAATTTATTATTCATTAATATTGGAAAATATATACCTATTACTCAGCTTCGGCCGTGTTCAATAGCTCAGGTCTTGGATTCAAAACAGGTGATTTAACTTTACCGTTCAAACAAAATATTTCGGGTGGTTCATCTTTAAATTTTAATGCTTGTCGATGCGTTCTAACTTTATTTTTACTCGCAGCTGGATACAAGAAATAATCAATGTCAGGAATACACTGTAAGCCAATAGGTTCAAGTTTTTCTATTTGTAAACGATTATTTTCACATTCCAAATTCAGACCAGCATATGAAAAGTTTGATCGTGTTAGTGCAATTTGGGCTTCGTGTGGTTCTACCATTTCATTAGAACGCGACTGTGACTGTTGTAATCTTACTGATTCAACTCGTCGTTTATTTTCTTCTTCAGATTCTTTCATTCTTCGTGCTCTTTTTCTCCTTGCCTTATTTGTGCGACGTCCAATATCTTGTCGTTTTTTTGGCATTTTTAATCAGCAACAATATAAGTTACACCCGAAATTAAATATCAAACAAAAACAACTGTAACATATGCATAATATTTATATTTTTAATTTTTTTTTCAGGAAGAAAGTGTATTTGAAACTACCTATTTCTGTTAACAGAAAACCTGATGCTCCTGTCATTTTAGCTTTGTTTCTAATGTAGTCGTCAAGTGTCAAATTGTTCATTTGCAGTCTTCAAATGAAGTGCCGATTCATACAAAGAATAATTATTAATTTATTTTGTTTATTCATATAATAATAATTTATTATTATTTATTCATTATTTCATATAATAACAAAAACTGATAACAGCGGCAACAGTACCAGAGGTGCGTTGCATAAACGGCCAAACCATGGCCAATATGGTACTAATCACGTACTTGGCGTTGCCTAAACAGCCAGGCCGCTCGTCGCTTGCGTTGCCTTGACGGCTTTTGGGTATCCTGGCCGTCGCTAAAACAGCTAGGCCGACGAGAAGAGTCGCAGACGGCCAACGACTGATAAGATAATAACTTTATTGATATTACCTGATAATGGCATAAATTATCAAAATATCAGAATCGCTAATTATTAAATAAAATTACCTATATTATATTATTTAATTACTATTCATTTTATTGCTTAGATACATTATTGTACCTAAGTTTACATTTACAAATATGGCTCTGCAATTTATAAAATTTATTCTTAACCAGAACCAACCTATTTTTAACGACGAGCTCAACTGTCAAAAACAAGTTTTGTGTGAAGTTTTAACCGCACGTCAGTTAGGAAATTATAAATTCATTGTGCTCGTTCTAATAATATTTTGTATAATATTTACCTTTCACTACAGAGAACAAAGTTACTTGTTAAAGATCTGATAAACGTTGAAGTACTTT
>NC_042493.1:61114280-61117402 GCF_005508785.2 Acyrthosiphon pisum
CTACAATACCACCATCAAATACATTCAATCACCTTTTTTTTCTTCATTGTTAATTTCAATTACCACTTTTAAATCTTCTGATTTCTTTCTCCTAAAACCATACCAAAACCATCTCTATTGTCTCTCATCTTGTATATGGTCTACACCACACATAATATGCTTCTTCTCACATATTAATTGCTTATCCTTTCATCTCCCATCAGTCTACTCAGCATTCTCAAACTCTGCGCTATTTCAATGTCAACCAAACCATACAAAATAATTGTTTTCACTATATTGCTAATGAATTCATCTTTTATTCACATTAAAATAGCAATAATTAACGATTTGTGTTAAATAATTTACCGTACAGTAATATTTTCAGATTATTTTAATTATTACAATATTATATTGATACATAAACGAACTACATAATCAAAAAATATTATATAATATTTCTATAAAATAGTAATACCTAGTTTATAACGACCGTTTACAATTTTCGGTTTTCTTGAATATTAAGTAAATGATGGTTGTCGGTTGACGACTGATCAGATCAGAGCATCAGACTATTAAAGATTCAGAGCATGGAAAAATTTAATTTAGTCGTTAGTTAATAGTTATTCAGAGAATAAATGATTTATGACAATATTTAAATAATTGATAAATCGCTGATAGCGGTTTTCGCGTTGCCTTCCAACAATTAAACATTTGGCCGCAAGTTGTTAACAAAATATGATAAGCCGAACAGGCCATGGCCCGTATGGCCGTATATGCAACGCACCTCATAGAACAGTACATAGCATTCGTGTTATCATGAACTAAGATAGTACTAGTGTACTACCATTATTAGGCGTGTTTTGGCGGAGTAACCATCAGTAAACTGTTTACTGATATCGTTTTCGCGAGTACGGTTTCTGTAACACGGTTATTGATTTTCTAAACAAGTTTAGGGCCGTTCTTACAATGTACGGTAAAGTGTCGGTTAACGCTAACCGACTGATAACAGATTTTTTTACCGGCAGAATTCGGCCGGTTAAGTGTCGGTTAACTTTAACCGGACGTCGTAAGAACGGCCCTTAGTGATTTTACTAACCGTCAATTAAGACTCGGTAACAGCATAGACCTTATACTACTAGACGGAACATCCAGGCGGGATGCGGGTGGGTGGTGCGGTCTACGCTTCAGTGATATATATATATTATATACAGTAATATACAGAGTATTGTATGCATCTAATGCGCATGTGCGGTGTACGGTGTACTACCTTGATCAGCGCCGTCACGCTTGGACACCGGAACTACTACCACGTACCGTCTATTAGTATAAGGTCTATGGGTAACAGAGTTTACTATGATGCCGTTATCATTTATCCATATCATCACATATTTGTTATCACTATCCAAACAAATCACATAAAGTTCAATAAACGTGTTTACGGTATTATGTTTTGGTGAAACAGTAAACGTATTCTAATCACCTTTTATAACCATAAACTTCTTCACTAAACAGTTTACTCCGCCAAAACACGCCTATTGTTTAAGCCGCGGTCGCACAATGTAGATGGTACTATTGTTCTCAAGCCCGGATTAAAACATTTTGAGGCCCAGGGGCCAACGTTTTAAAAGAGGCCCCTGTACTAAAAAAAAATAATAATAATAGTATATATTATTTAATATTAGGTAGGTACTTGGCAATAAATAATATTGTATCATTTTATTTATAAATTATAATGTATAAGCTTTTTTCTTCGCTTAATAATCATCGATTTTTCCGATCCGACATCAGTGTATACGAGTGTTGTACTATTATATAGGTACTTAATATTTTTAAAACATTGTTCACTGATCAAAAGCTTATACATAGTATGTATTTCAAACTTAGAATAGGTACTAATATAAAAACTACTTAGAGTATTTTAAACAAATGTTAAATGTGTGCTACCTACTTGTACATTGACATTTGTGCTGTTTTGGCATGAACTAGAAGTCAATTTTATTGATTCATTAGATTAATAGTTTTGCGTGGTTAAAGAATAGCTGTCGGACTGTCTCAAAAGGGTTTATATGGAAACTGCCATCGCTATGCTAATTTTTTTTTTGCGAGCGCAACAGCCTTTTTTGGGATTAAGTGTTGGGGGAATAAAATCGAATAAATAAAATAAAATTGTACCAGCATCAATTATAAAATATATTATATTAAGATAATTGTGAGCGCGTATTCGTATTTCGTAGGTATGTTTGTCTTACGTCTGTCTTACCATATTTTTTTTTTAGTGTACCTAATGACTAGGTACCTACCCATTATAATGTTCCGCATTAAGACATTTTGCGCCCCGGTGCAAAAAAATTTGGCACTCCCGTAAGGGGCCTAACCACGGGAAATATGGGAGATAGATCGTCATGAACCTTTTAGATTTTGAGCAAAGAAAAGAATATTTCTTTTTTAAAAAATATTGTTTAATAATTAATAAAATAAATTGTGTTTTAATTAATAACAGCCCTGTGTATGTATTTTCGGATAATGGATACCATGTTTATGTTTGTAGGTACCTACCGTGGTTGATGATATTATATTTATGTAGTACCTATGTACATAAAATCTAGGTAACTAATACCTCTAGACACTGATATACCTACCTACTTATAACACTTACCAACTGTTCATCTATACTCTATAGTTAATTTTAGTTCATCTATAGAACGTACAAAAGTACCTACTAGTAATACCATCTTTAATTTATTGAAATATAAAAGTATTTTACTATCCCAAAACTACAAAATGAGTACGAAATTACATTCGAATAGTAAGTATCAATAATATTACCTATAATATTTATTTATTAATTATGCTAATAAAATGTTCTTACTTTATATATATACCGGCCACCGGGTGATTCTTTTATCATTGAACACTCATTATTTAAAAAGTGTAAATTTTTTTACATAGTTTCAAGTCGCTTATGAAACAATGTTTTTCTTAAAAAATTATATTTTTAAATATTTTTTATCCTTATAATTTTTTAAGTTTTTTAATTTTTTGAATGACAACATTGAGTTTTAATTTTATATTCCAAAGCAGAATATTTTTCTTAGTATTTTGATACATGAAAATCGAATTTCGGGTGAGTAGTTTATGAGTTA
>NC_042493.1:61118087-61120767 GCF_005508785.2 Acyrthosiphon pisum
GAGTGTTCAATGATAAAAGAATCACCCGGTATATAGATAGGTAATCATATTTCTGGGAATAGTAAATTTAATAATCGTTCATATATCAATGAATTTTATTCTGAATTTAAAATTAGAGAGACATACATTTCATCCTAATTTCTAGACAGCCGTTTTAAGTACAAAATTATATTTTGCATACCTTAACATATTTTAGACGTTATATTATTGCAGTCATATAGTGAATGTACCTATAATAAATTCGGTGACACATATAGGTACATAGGATTTTAGTAAGTACCTACCTACTATAGATAATCCTAGCTTACAAGAGGCCACAGTGTGCATTTCATCAACGACGTCAACCATAACTATGTATTTAGTATGCAATTTACTTAAGAGGGCTGAATCGTAGCATATTTTCAGGAGTAATATTTAGGCAATTCATATGACATGTCTATTTGGATTGTGCCAATATGTGAGTAATAAATTAACAGTTAGTATTGTGTTATCGCTTTTGTCAGTTGCCGCTGCCAAAATATTCAACTCACTCACGAGCACGCACATGTAAATTCGTCGTGGAAAATAAAATATATTTTTGTTTGCATAACTATAAAAACTACTAAAAGCGATAGGAAATTTAACTGAAATTCGATTGTAATTTCAAAAAAAATAAATGGTTGAATTCGTAAGTTTCTATAGACTAGGCAGAACTAGAAATCACTTTTTTTATTTAAAATCTGATGTGCCCAAAATAAAAACAAATGTAATGCAATTATTTCATCGAATTGAAAAAAAAATATATTTAAATTTTAACTTTTGAGGTTCTTCAAAATTCAAAATTTAAAAGCAATTTCCTAAATAGCCTAGGCATTTTTTCAAAGATTACACATTACAGTGACTTGTTTAATCACAAGGTACACTCAACTACTATTGTTCAGCAGTGGTTTACTACCAACTACCTCTTGTTTAATTAACTCTTAAATATTCATAAAAAAAAGTGTTACCTATCTACTAGATTATTATCGGTAGATATGTACTTAAGAACCTATTTATTGCTACAAGCCAACCCTAAATATATTTCAAATTTTTATTTTTATTTGTTTTCAAATTTTAAGATGATATTGGAAATGAAAGAACGAAACTAATTTTAATGCGAATAGAAAATATAATTTTAAATGTTGTCAATAGTATATGCAATAATAACAAGCTCGTGATTAATTTAACTAAACTGTCAAATTGGTGAGTAACCTACCTACATAGAACAAGAAATAAAATGTATTGATATACTAATCGGCTATTAATCAATGTCCTACGCATATAAATTAAATATGCGAAAATTCGTTAATATAATTTTTAAAATGTATTTGAAAGACTTCTGTTTATATTAATTATATTTATTATTATGTTTCCTGAAGGTCCGGTTGCATTTATAATGATAAAAATCATATGACAACTAAAACTTTACAATTTCAAACCAAACGAAGTCGGATTAACTTCACAATCATAATTTACCTTTTGTCAAAAATTTATAAAAATTTAATGACAAAAAAATCATGTACAACAAGGTAAAGTATATCACAAATAATATTTACTTATGTAGACACTTATTTTACTTAATATTTAATTGTAAATCCATTACAATTTTTCAAAACAGTACCTAACATAGATAGGTTCTGTCAATAAGTATAATAATTAAAAGAAAAGGGCCCATCTCGAGTTTTTTCAAAATATACATTCCCGTGTTTTTTTTTCATTTACTTAGGTATATAGGCCTAACCTTAAAATATAGACCGACATTTTATGAGGGAAAAGGGCTCATATCTGTTTCAATTTTAAATCCAAAGAATCCTTGTACCTATACATTTCGAAAAGGACTCATCTCGGAAAACTTATTGAATCACTTTTCCAATAACATTTCACTTCAAGAATATTATATTACGTAGGCATCACATTAAATAATAATACGTAATTTTAGAGAAAAAAAAATTGGTACAATAAAAACAAAATTAAAAAGAAAATCAGTTTTTTGTGTTTCCTAAAAAATTTTAGTTTTCAGTTATGAGCCTTTTTCGAATATCCCGATAAATAAATTATTTATTTAATTAGAATTTGTTTTTTGATTTTGAGTATGATTTGTTTTATGATTCATGATTTTTATTTGAAAACTTTTTGGGATAGTGAAAAAACTGAATAATATATAAGTAATATCATGCAATATTCATTGTAACACATCTATAGTTTAGAAAATGTCTTATATTTATTTAAAAACCTATGAAAGTTTTTAAAATTTAAAATTCCCTGTAAAGTTTTTATTGGCCACCTGTTTTTATGCAAGAAAATATTTTAAATGTTTTTATATGTTTATATATTATAATATGCACATTGCACATATATTTGGGAAAACATCTGTGTATTCACATCTGGATCTGGTTGTGTTGAAATTAAAAATTGTAACCGTATAATAATAAAGTGATGTACAATGTATTAACATAATTCATTATTAAAAAGGTGGGTAAGTGGATGTCGCTCTGCTGTACAGTATGTTACAAGTGGGTCACTGTATAATGGATACCTAGTAATAAATTTGAATTAAATGATATAATATCACTGTATACGAAAACGATTCTGAGTGGAGACGGTATATCAGTCTGGGTATTAGACATAAATATACTTATCTTATGGTATTAAAAAAAAAATT
>NC_042493.1:61122023-61124444 GCF_005508785.2 Acyrthosiphon pisum
AAACTATTGGAAAAATTTAATTTTGACCCCCCCAAAGTACCAACTAGATTCACTTTCCTATCAAAAAAGATACTGTAGAAGAAAATCCAAGCACTTTTACTGTCTTAAAAGGTGATGACAGACACAAAAAAAAAAAAATAAAAAAAAACACATCATTGTAAAATCAAGACATTCATCGTTCCACTCAGAATCTAAAATAATTTAATCAAATTAAATGTTTAATATACTATTAATATTTGTTAATTGATAATATTGTACATATATTTTTTACTAATGTAAGATTTTTTAAACATTCTGGAAAATCTTTCGTTCAAGAAAAATACCTTGTCATAACAAGAAAATCAATTCCATTTATAGCTAAAAAGCCTTAAAATCCAAAAGTATGCAAAATAAAATTTATATGAATGTCCTAACACTAGAATCAAATGGATTTATACTTTTAAATGCAATCCGCACAACTAAAAAAAAAAATATTTTAACGTCATAAACACCTAGACACCCTAACCCTTCTAATAAAATATAAATTGGTATGATAATTTTTAAATCAAAAGTTAAATTATGTATCCAGTTGAATTTATGGAATTTTATTCACATGATAGGAATGTATAATGTAAAGTTTTAAAATATAAATAGTGCCTAAATTTAGTCCTTAGTTTAAATATAAATCTATAGGTACAGTAAAAATACCTGGACAGAGTGGCCGAGTGGACTAAGGCGTCGGTTGTAATGCACACCATTGCCGGTTCGAATCTTGGTAACGGGTGGCACTTTCCTCCTGGCAGACATCTGTCCAGAGGGAGAGGCCGCCATCCCCCAACCGGGGTTAGAAGATACCTATTTTTTTTTTTTTTTTTTTTTTTTTTATTGAACAAATAATATAGTTACATACATTAATTATTTAATTTACCCCAATAAGTCTATGGGTGCCCAAATCAAAAATTCTGGAAACAAAAACACACATGTGTAAACAAATCCACAGTACCCTTCCCCACAGTACCGCAGGCTAATAACCTTAGTAGTTGAAGCCTTAACCCTAATAAAAAAATAAAAAAAAAAAATATCTAGGTACAAAAAAATTAGAAAATGTATAAATATTCTGAAATGTGGACTATAGAGTAGTGTTATTATTGTTAAATATAATATATATTTTATTTAATTGCAATTTCAATTATTTCAGAGAATTATACTACGGAGACACAATTCTATTCAAACATAGTAATATTGTAAGGAAGGCACTTATAGATATATGTTGTTTATTAGGTGCAAAATCTTGGGAACTGGGTATTACATTAACTTCTAGTGGCTTAGTAGCAGGAAATCTAAAGATTTATATGTCTAATGGAAAAATTCTTGATTGTTCTGATACTAATGAAGGTAAAGCATTAAATTCTTAGTCCTTTAAATTTATCATTTTAATACTTTTGCATTTTATTTCAATAACAATTAAAAAATTGGTGGTTATCATAGCAATTCAAGTAGGTACTAATGCTAGCACAGTATTTTTCTTATATAAAATATACCTATGTAGCTGAATACTACTTATGGTTTTTGAACTTTGATAAATAGTTTAATTTATGGTAATTTATTTGGTAGGTACCATTTACTGCCATAAACTCAGACATTCTTACCAACTTTTAGTTTTGAACTTGAAAACAGACTATATTTACTATTACCCATCTACTGAATATTATAGATACCTATTAGATATTTTTTGGTTTTAGGTATACAAATACCTCAAGATATTTTAGAGATAGATAATTTTGAATCAAAAGCAAAATATATTCTTATAGTTGAAAAAAATGCTTCATTTCAAAAAATTATCAATGAAGGGTTGTTGAAAAAAAATAAATGTACATTTGTCATGATAACTGTAAGTTATATAATTACTATAATTATTAAATATCCATTTTATTTATTTTTAATACAATTATTTTAACTAAAAGCTACCTATATTAAAATATTTTTTAGGGTAAAGGATTTCCAGATATTAATACCAGGTTGTTTGTGAAACAGTTATCTTGTAAATTAAATATACCAATATTAGTCTTAGTGGATGCAAATCCTTTCGGTATAGAAATAATGTGTGTTTACAGATTTGGCTCCAATGTAAGAAATAAGTAGCTACCATATTTGCTTTATAAAATAATATATATATTGACTTATTAAATGTGGGTAATAAAATTTGTTTAATTTTGCTAATGATTGTTAATTTTTCTTTTTTAGTCAATGGTTCATCAAAACGAAATGCTTTGTGTACCATCAATAAAGTGGCTAGGAGTTTATCCTACAGACATAGAATCACTCAATTTACCAAGTATTGCATTAACGAATTTGGATCAAGACCGATTGAAATCTCTTTTAAAAAGATCTTACATCAATTCCAATCATAAACTTTTGCAACAGGTATCACTAAAATAAAAT
>NC_042493.1:61124584-61151141 GCF_005508785.2 Acyrthosiphon pisum
AAAACCTCTAATTTTTATTACCTACGTATAGTTTATTAATTAATGAAATTCCAATTAAAATTGTTTTTATCTTGGTTCAATCCTACAATTTTTTACTTCTATAGCTAAAATTATCAATGTACAAACAATTTTCAGAAATATGACATGAATCAAATTATGAGTAATTTATTTTTTAGGTATTATTGTTACATCATTTAAATAGAAAATCAGAAATTGAGTCATTGACAACATTCACTCAAACATACCTAACTGAAGTTTATATTAAAGAAAAAGTTCTTACTCAAGAATTTATATAATAAAAAGATATTCCTACAAATAAATTATCTAATAATTTATATTTCAGTATAAAAAAATGTATAAATAGTTTTTGATTAGTATATTTTAATAGTTTAAATAATAAAATAAAATATTCTTAATTACATAATACATAATACATAGGTACTTAATTACACAACTTTCCAAAAATTATTTTAGATATTTTTACAATATATTTCTAGTTGTATTGAAATTAAAAAGTTTAACAGTCTGATACTAAAGTGATGTTAAATGTATGTAAGCTTATTCTAATGTATATGGTATAACATAAAAAAATCTTTTAAAAAAAAAACATAAAAATGGCTAAATGTATTTATCAATATACCCATGTATATCACTTTTATTTTATATTATGTACTTTTTTATCATTTAAAATATTAAATTTGATGATAATTATGATACTAGAAGTAAAATAAATCGAGTATTAAATTTATTTTATGCTTTACTACTTTTGGCAAATGTAGTCCAATTTATTAATCTAGGTATAAAACACCAAAAATCTTTGCAATTAAATATTCTAAAATTTAAGTGTTCTAGACAGTTTAAGATGCATGTTCTAATCTTTGTCTCATTAACAGGGCCGTCCTGACTATTTGTGAGCTTAAAATGTCATTATCGTCAGTCGGCATTTATTATGATTTATGTCTAGGATTAAAGGGGCAACGCGCAAATAGACTTAAAATATAGTTGGTACCCTGTACCCACAACAATATGAATAGGTAAATTAATTAACACATAATATATTTAAACTTAATATAATAATATTGATAGTTGAATAAGTTAATACATAATATAGTGGGTACCTAATACTGTTATATTTTAATTAAATGATAAATCATTGTAAATGAAAATAGACTCCGAGTGGAGACATTTTACAGCCTAGCATACTATATAAATAATCAAATTTTATAGTTAAAAAAAAAATATTAAAGATCAAAAATATCTCACAGCTATAAATAGCGTTGACTTTCAGGAGAACCTTTTTTTTATTGATAGAGGTACAAAAACTTATTGGGAACTTTCTATTAAAATGTCTTATGTTAGCTATGAAAAGAAAAACGTTTATGAATTTCTAACTAAAAAAATAATTTACAAAATTTGGAAAAATTGGAGTAAATGATCAATGCTATGAAACGCCCAAAGAGTCAAAATAGTTTGAACATTTTACCGTGTATGTAAAATGCTAATATAAATATTTGGTGAACTTTTCAAGTCTACAGCTTTTTGTTTTGGAACTTCAATAAAATATCAAAAATGTATTAGTGGGAATTTGATAATTTACCGCTGAAGTTGGTGACTTTTTTTGGGACAGAACTCAATCGGTATTAAAAACTACAACAATTGAATGTATTAATTATAAATGATACATTTTTTTTGCTCATTAACTTGACTTCTTTTATTGTATCTATAAAAAATTGGAGCCTATCAAACTATGGCGAAGGCCATATGGCCCAATGGCCCTGTCTTAGGAATGGCCCTGGCCATTAATCATACAATGTAACTTATGTGTTAAAATATTAACTGTTCAAAAGATTAATTTTTTTTTTTTGGGAAATATTTTAGTTTTATTCTATTTACATTTTCTTAATTTTTAGTTTTTTGATCAATTAAATTATCATGTACAATTATAACAAACAGGAAACAAAACATTGTAAAAGCTTTTATTTTTTAAAAAAGAACCAAGGCTTAATTTGATTATTTATCTATTATTATCTGTATTACATTGTTTTTTTGGTAACATATATTATATACATAATATATATATATATATATATTATTGTACAACATCTATACATGTATTTAAAACAATTACCAGAGGCATATCCACTGTCATCTTAGGTTATAGTCAATGATCTAAGCCAGTTAGATTATAAATACCCTAGTATCATATCAATCAATATACAACCTAGTTTATACTGAAAAAAAATAGCAAAAACCTGTGATATTGAAGCTTAATAAATGTATGGTAAAAATGTTACCAACTCTAATTTTATTTTAATAACAAAAAAAGTTAGGTACCTACTATATACATATATAGGTATAATATTTATTGAATACTAGGCATCAGGAAAATTTATATTTTTATCATAAAATTATTTTACACAACTTTTACACTAAAATGTTTTCATTAATGTATTGATAAATCAATCCATAACTAATAGTAACATTTATGTAACTAACAAACTAAAGGAAGCTTCTTATACATCCTTCACAGGATTTAAAATCAATTCCAAATTGTTCAATTCTTCTGTAATATAAAATAATGAACAAATATATTAGGAAATTGTTTGTGATATATTATAATCAGAAATATAAGTAATTATATTTAATCATAACATACGTAACAACTATCAACAGTTAATATGAAAATATGAGATTAAAATTCATAAACGTGAATAATTTATATGACAATAATTAAAATAATATAAAACTATGAGAAATTTCTCGAGAAATTTCTACTCACTTTTTTAACATTAAAAACTTATTTAATTTAAAAGTACAAGAATTTATACCAGTTAACAAGAATGGAAATAAGTAACAAATTTACAAAAGTAAATAAATCTCATTACCGTGAGAATACTATAACACATTCCTAAGGACAATAATAGGTACCATAATATGTTGTCTCCGTTTTATTAACGCATAACATTCAAAAATGTTCGTTCAGCAATACCAATTTTTAAATCAGTGCTTAAAATTAAATATTATTAACCTTTAAGGTAAAATCACTATCTGTGGTCTATTGTTGATTTTTACGATATATTATATTTAAATGAGTTATAAATGTGTAATATATTAATATTTAAAAATGCACATCATAGGTTCATTAATTCACTTAAAATCAAAATATTACAAAATCCAACGTGAGAGAAGAGATAATGTTCTTACATTTAAGTTTGACAAGTCTAATATTTCAGCTAACTTAATTAACACCACAAAATTGGAACTGCTGCATGGACGTATATTTTGGTATATTACGCGTAAGTCCCATAAACAGACTGAAAAGTTTAAATCAGTCACACATATTTTACAGACAAACATCTTAAGATTGTGGATAACACATTATTAACCTCAATTTCTGTTAAGTATAATCTCACAAAACCTAATTCATAGCAAACAAACTATTGTTGCTTCATAACTTATGTAGATAATGAATATTAAAAAACTTTTTATTCCAATTCTTTTAAGAATCTATACTATACACTATATTATAGTCTATAGTCTATAGTCTACTATATAGTCTATATTTTTATCTTAAAAAGTCTATATTTTTATCCTACACTATAACTTTACTTTAATTAAAAACATTTTATTGACATTTTAGCTGAATTAATTAATTATAAATCTATTCTACGATATGTAATTTTATGAATTAAAACCAATTGTTTCATAAACAATAAATAATCTAATATTATAATTGAACAAAAAATGTTGTATATTACCAGCAGCAAACTTAATTTTATCTTCAGATAGTTGAATTTCTTTTACAGCTTTGAGCTTGTAACTGGTTTCTTTAGTTTTATCTGCATTATTCTGAAGAAAACTATGTTTAGTAGCTCCATAAGAAATTCCCAATAGTAGCAAACTCCAACGACCAAACTACGCAAAATTATTTTTTTGATAATAAGTAATTATTATGTTAAATATATAAGATATAACGATAGGAAATTCTATAAAAAAAAAACAATTCTTTAAATTTACTATAAATTGTTATTATATACAGTATTAAAAATATGAATTGTTTAATTTATAGAAAAATTTAATTGACTACGTCGACTTCTATAATATATTAACATATACAAGAATACAAAGCCCTATAGGTTACAAAAAATGCTTTCAGAAAAGTTTAATCAATAATTGATGTAGAAAATACTAATATTAGACAACTTCAAATGTGTTAATAACAAATTGTATTTTATATAAAGGATCAGTGGTGCCGAACTATATTTGAAAAAGGGGGGGGGGCAAGTTAAAAGTTATACGGACCACCACTCCCGTTTACAAAATAAAAACGCTTGCTACAGTGCTGCATATGAATTCATTAATAGCTTAGGAGTTAGGAACATAATTCATAAGTAGTTTGCTGGGGTACCCACGGACCCCCACAACCCCACCCACCGAAAAAAGGGGGGGCAGTTGCCTCTCTTGGGTTATAGGTTCGGCGCCGCTGTAAAGAATACTGCAATTGTTTGCAATGTAGTTCAAATATTTCCATAATACATATTATTTCTTTTATCCTAAGTCACCAAAAATATTAATTTTTAACAATTACGGTTTTTAATAGTATAAGTTGTAGTTTTGAGTATCCTATATTCCTGTGTACTCCTAAACTTTAAAATAAGTCAATAGGTAACTGAAACAAAAGTGACTTGCCTTGATGAGTGGTGCGACATTTGTGGAAGGCTTAAAAACTCTAGTCATGGTTAAAATTGAAAAAAATTATTTATTGATTTGTACTAAAAGAAAAATTTTAAGCCAATAAATATTTTTTATAATATAATTATTCAATATCATTAATATATATTATTGCCACAATATAAAATAGTATACAATATCCATGCCAAAGATAGTAATATGACACAGCCTTACCTCCATAGACCTATATACAGGATGCAACAAGAAAAACCTGATTTATGAAACTAATAAAAACCAAGCTAAGACATAATATACCTATTATAGGTAATATATCGAAAAACATTTTTTATTTAGAAATTGTATACTACACATCATGTCTTTTTATATCAATCATTTTCAAATTATTCTATTAATTAACTAGGTACTGTCTATTACCTATATAACTTAGGTGGCGGCCCTCATTTTCGATACACTGATCGAGTCACTCAATTCTGGTGCTTTAAGGCTTTTTTCATAAGGATTAAAGAGGATGAAAGCACACTATATTTTTTTTCTTTCTCTGACTCACGCGCACATAGAAAGTTTTACAATAATAATTCACAATAATAATTATTATCATAATAATTTCTAAAATTAGAGTAAAATTACCTCAAATTTACATCTCAGAGAGAGAAAACAAATACCTAGTGCGCTGACATCTTCTTATGACAAAATTAATCAAAATCTCAAAATTTGAAAATTATTTTGTTTGTTTTAACTATAGTTAAAAAATAAAAATGCATAAAATTTTAAATTTAAACAAATAATAAAAATTTTAGTTATTTTGTCGTAATTTAAAAATATTATTCGTGGCCTGAGGGTATACTTGAAACTTTTAAAGTTATTATTTTATACACATATGACTTTTTAAATTCAATGTTTTTGGAAAAAATAATTAATGTAGGTATATTGTATACTATTGTATAATAATAATAATAATAATTAATAATATATAAATAATTTTTTTTTATCCCTTCTTATTGCATCTAGATCACTAGATAACCAAATTCATTTATTAACAGGCCTGCTAAAATATTAAACCAAAATTGAAATAAAAATAATTTTAAAATTTTAAAATTTTAAAAAAGTTGAATTTACATTTGCTAAAAATATAACGTTTGTATAATTTATTAGGTACCTATGAATGAATATTTTCCATTTATTATTGTCAATTACCTACGTTCTTAATCATCAAGGGCAATAATACCTACATCATCTAAATATAAATTAGGTACATTAGATGCCTATAAGATATAATATTCTATAAACTTAAAAGAAAAAGTTTAAATTCTAGTCCGACAATAATTTTTTTTATGGACCTTGGTAAAAAAAGGTTCGTCACCAGTCACCATTGATCTAGATTCTAGAGTATTAGAGGAACACTATTGTAAATGTCAAGTTAATACGTGTATCTATTGTTGCTTATGAGAAATATAGCGATGAGTGAGTAGGTTTTTGACTTTTATATTAGGAATATATTATGGATTAAAAAAATGTTTTTAAAATGTTCAATATAAATTATTTTACTGTGCGTATTATGGATTAAGCTTCCTGTCGATATAAAATATGAATCACAGACTTCTATGGAAGCTATTGTGTAATAAATTACTACTAATGTACCTCCACGGCTACACCCATGATTAAAATAATAAAAATATTATTTACTTATTATTATAAATTATTAATATTATGATAATTTACTACAATATTATATTATTATTATATATAATATTGTGTATAATGCTATTACCATTACTTATAAAATATTTAATATTATTTATTATTCAATGTTATTACGTGTTATTTCAACTATGCCTCCTCCGCCCGAGGACGTCCCGACCCCAACGACAACCGTATCAAGTGAAATCTTTTTGCCGCACTCTGTATAATAATCATAGAAAGGTCTATGATAATAATACACTAAATTATGCGTGCCACCATAGATAACAGCATCGGACAAACAACAATGGCATTGGTATTCAGCCATGGATTCGTATAATCGTACGCTATCGTTGGCCTGCTTGTCCGTGAAGCCATGGAAATATTGATGAAAACATTAAAAACCATAACAGTTATCGTCTAACGGGTATAATACATTTTGTTCTGCCGAACGCTATACGGACGGGCGCCGGCGGGTTTGTCTACTGTCGTCTGCCAATTATTGCTTTAATCGCTGATTTAATGTGCTTATAATTATTATTAATTAGATAAATAGTATTGTACTATTCTATTGTATTCTGTTTATTCAGCTCGTCGAACAGATAATACCTGTTATTTTTTAACGCAGTACTAGCGTAATCCGAATAGAAGAAAGGAAAACGGTTGAATATTTCAGTAGAGATCTCCGTTTATGTACGTTTCATTTCGCGTCAAACATTGTAATCGCAATCATCAAATATCTCGAAACATAATAGTGAATGACAATTTTCTCGTTTAATCTGTTTTAACACTTCAGCAGATGATTGTCTCGCTCTACTAAAGTGTATAAAGTATACCGTTAAAACAATATTCATATTCGGACACTGTATTCAGAATCAAGGTACCCATTTGTAATTGTGTAACTTATATACTAAATTAAACAAAATATAATTTTAAGCCTGCGCCTATATATTAAAATAGTAAAAAACCGATAATCTCCTTGATTTTATAATTTCTACATATTAACTACATCAATAATTAAAGGTTCTAGAAATGGATGCGTGCTTAGCCGTTGATCGTGAGGTTGACAAAGTATTGTCAAAATTTGAAGATATGAGTAAAAGCTATAATGTTGTTTTGCAGCAATTGATTGATAATCTGGAAATTATACAAAATGATTGGCAGAATAATGCTATTAAAGACGGTAAGATTTTAACCATCAGTAGTATTTTACAATTAATAATTTCAGATAAAATAAACAAATGTAGTGTTTACTTAAATAAATAGGTATTTTTTTTTTTATTTTATCAAATTAACTAGTTTTTACATTATTTTGATCAGCATAAATGTTGTATACATTCAATATAATATGAAAATATTCTGTATATTATAATCATGTTTTATATTCATGATAGAATAATTTTATTTTAATGAGTTACATATTTTTTAAATTTAATTTCCTAAATCAGTATAATTATCTATTCATCTACAATTTCGACAGAATAGATAATTATTTATAAGTAATTACTTAACACTACTTATTAATACATATTTTTGTACTAAGCACATATGAACATTTTACAATTTAACATATTGAATTTGTAACCAGATACAATATATTGTATACTTGTAACTAAATACAATATATTATATATTTTTAACTAAAATAAATATAATATAATTATTTCATAAAAGTCCCATGAATAAAAAAAGTTTTGCCATATTGATTTATCATTTTTAAATTTAAAGTTCTTTAGTATAACAAACAAAATAATGTTTGAATATAGGTACTTAAAAAATATGAACATCATCCATCAATAAATTGTATGGGTAAATTAAATAAAAAATAAATCTCAAATAATTACATCCAAGAGAAAAATCATGGACAAACTTATCATTGTGTTTAACAAACCACATTACCTGTTTAGCAATAAATGCTGTTATAATGTATTTTTAATCTTATTTCTTTTTCAGAAAATAAAGAGTCATCAATTAACGAAATATCAAATTTAATTCATAAATCAAAAGAAAAAACACAACAATTAGCTATTGAACACCGAGAACTACATAGTACTGTATCAAAAGTGGGAAAAGCAATTGACAGAGTATGATATTCAATTCAATTTAGATTAATATATAGTTAATATTAAATTAATATTTATTTTATTTACAGAATTTCGTATCAGATTTTAACGCAACTTGTAAAGAAGATATTTTTGATGATCCCAAAAATGTCACATTACTTAACTATATCATCTGTCAACATTTTTATAGACAAGGCAACTTGGATATTGCTGATGAACTTGTAATGGTTAGTTAATTTAAAATCATAATTATATTGATACTTATTTTTAGGTAAGTTACTTTGAAAATCTAACTTTGTTAATAATTTTTTTTTGCAAATTAAAGAATAAATTCTTTATTGTATTACAAAAAGTATTACTTCAAATTATTAACAAATAATAATTTTATTTATTTTTTATAGGAATCTGGAATAGTCATTGAACCTAGCATAAGAGAACCATTTGCCAAGTTGAAACACATCAAAGAGTCATTAGTTAACAAAAATATTTACCCAGCCTTAGAATGGGCAAAAGAAAATCGGGCAGTGCTAGATACTCAGGTAAATACTAAATATACAATATTGTAATTAAATAAATATATTATTGATTAAATATTGGTTTAAATATATAACTTAGGTTTGTAAAAATGGGTACCATAAATGTAATATCATACTTATATGCATCAATTGTAAATTGTGATAATTATTTTATTAAATTTAATTTTCTAATATAATGTAAATAATAGATTAAAATATTTTTAAAAAATTTAACAAAAAATTATGTTGGAATGCCTTATTTTTACTTTGGAGTTGAAACAATTTTTTTCATTATTAATTGTTCAGTAAACTAAGGAAATATTTGTATTCATCTATTTGTTACTCAATATTTGAAAGTCTAAGAAACAAATAAAAGTATATTACATAGAACAACCTGTTTAATAACCTCTTCTACAATGCTATAATTTAATATTGACTGTAATATAATAATATAAACAATTTTTTTTGGTTTCATTTTAGATGTATCCTCCATACCCATTGGTTAAAAGGATTTCATCGGCTTCAAATTTGCCTATTCGTATTCCATATCATGCAAAAAGAACCAAATTTTCTGGTGGCATAATGAAACCAAGGCCAAAGACAAAAAAAATTAAAAGAATGGAATTGGCAAAGAAAATATTACAACAATTTTATAAGGTTTGTAACGAAATAAAATAATAATATTATAATCAATGATAAAAAATTTAAATTTAATAATTTAATTTTAATATACTTGGTTTTATTGTTGTAGAGTTCTGCTCTTGAGTTTAAGCTTCACCAGCTTGCGTTTTTAGAAATTATTCAAAAAGGTGTAGAACATCAAACTGAAGCTGTTGCATATGCCCGAGCTAATTTTAGTCAATTTGTTGACAGATATGAAAAAGGTTATTAAATTAAACCTATTTTACAAGAAAAATATGTATTAATTTTTTTTTTCAATAGAAATTCAAATTATGATGGGTATGCTGTTATTTATTCCACAAGGAATCAATAAATCCCCGTACTCGGATATGGTTCAAGAAAATATGTGGGACGAAGTTATTGAATTATTTACTAGGGATGCTTGTACTTTACTTGGATTAAGTTTTGATAGCTTACTGAATGTCAGGTACAATATATATTTAAATTAAATAATTGTATTATCTAGAACAATAATTTAGAACTGTGGCTTAGAATGTGTTAAACTAAATGCAAAAGTATGTGTTTGATTATCGGGTTTAAATAATAAAAGTGTTAAAATGGTTGTGTTTAATAACTAAAAATATTTAGTGTTATAATTGAAATAATAAAGATTTTATTTAGTAATTAAATTTACATTTACATTTTTTAGAAATAATTTGCATTGATTAAATTTTGTTATATTAAAATATTACTCCCTACATTTTGCATTAAGCAATTACTAAATTTTATCATATTGATAATTTTTATTTTTTAAATAATATATTTAATTTAATTATATTCATTGATGTTTAATTAACAGAATCTTTTTGATTCATTATTATAAATTTATTTAAACATCTAAAATATAAAATTTGGTTACTGACTCTATACATTGAATTGTTAAGCTTATGATATTGATTTATATTTGACTGTTCGATGAAATTATATTTTACGAATCGAGTATATGACCTTAGAAGTTAGAAATTATTATTAACAAATATTAAAAAAAAAAAGAAAAAAATAACACAAGAATCTTAGAATCTGATATTTAAAACTTCAAGAATTTGACCAGCTTTAAATAACTGAAAAAATACTTGTAATATTCTGTTATTTATAAGTTAATTATTGATTGTTTATAGCAGTGGTCTCAAATTCAAATTTTGAACAGTAATAATTAATGAATTCAACATTTATTTCCTTTATTGTTAATTATAATATAACTGTATTTAACACTGTATTACAAAGATGTAAATATTGATTTTTTGTTAAAAAATAATTTATTTTTATTTTAAAAATATTTGAGGAAATTGATATTTCTTACGGGTCATTTGTTTGAGACTACTGTCTCATGAAATATAGTAAGGTAAATAAAATATATTAAAACTTCTGCTATCAGAATAAATATTTTTTTAACAGTCAACTAACATACTAAGTATGTATTTGCGTAAATATTTTTTTTAATGAAGTAATTTGTTAAATATCCTAAATATTACCTAAGTGTATTGATATTAGCTTACATTTTTTTTTAGTCATTGATCAATAGACATTTCAACTTTCCCAATGAATTTCTAAATGACATTTTAATTAATACAACCTAGTATTGTCCATTCATCGAAATGTTATCATAAAAACCATTTTAATTGTAAAATCAACACACTCTAAAACAGTATTTCTTAAATTGTGTTCCGCAGAAGCCTGGGGCTCTGCGAAACTTGAGTGTTTTTTTAAAACATTCAAGAAAATTACTTTAAAAAATCTAACTAAGATATATTCTCATTTTGATTATTTTTAATTGTATGTTAACTCACTCACCTCTCATCCATAGTCAAAACTAGGGGTCAGGCCATTCAGTATTTGTAATTAGAATTTATCTTATACTTATCATTTGGCCTGTACTAATAAAATTGTCTAGTTTTGCTTCTCATAGAATAATCAGTTTTAATATTTGATCGATATAATTGACTCTTGAACTCTAGCAAGATAAATTTTGTGGTTGATAACGTACAATTAATTATAACTTAATTGTGAAACGGAATTCTCAGTTTAAATATATTTTTGTTGATTATAATCTTTGTTGAATGTGAATGTTACATTAAAACTATTGAAACAAAGTAGGTGTGCCAACGATAAATGTGGACATTTAAAGCTTCCAATGATAAAAAAAAAAAAAAACATTAAAAAACACTTCCCAGTCTGTATTGGTGTTTGTGCTTCTTCTCATTTTATTTACTTATATGAATGTTTTGCATTTTAAAATCGGGTATTTCGTATTTTAAATTTTTTGAGTAGGTTACTTTGTTTTTTATGTACATTTGAATAACTAACAATAATTAACTTATTTTATTTTATTATATAAATGATTAGGTTACTGAATTTTATATTTCTGATTTTGTATTACCTAACTTGACCCAGGAACATTTTTTTTACTTGACAAATGGTGCTACTGGTGTATTCTTATTTTAAAATTTTATCTGCCTTAAGTGGGGCGTATGTCCATACATACACATTTTTTTGGTGCAGTACCTTTTCAATAATATTATATATATTTGTCTCCTATTATATACTTAGGCAGAGTAATTGGTTCAGCAAAAAAGGGCTTGGGTATATATAAAATATATATATAAATTATTAAAAGATATAATTATTAGATAAGATTTCATATTTATACTATAATCATAATGTATCAACAAACAAATATAGATATAATATATATAAAAAAATCACTAACAATTATTTAAATTTTTAAGTGTTAATGCTGGTTGTGCAGCCCTCCCTGCACTTTTAAATATCAAACATGTAATGACACAGAGGAAAGTAAACGATATTTGGAAAGGAAAAGATGAGTTGCCTGTAAGTAAATTTATTTATACGTAATAAGTTATTTAATTGTTGTATGGTAATAATAAATATATGCCTTGTTATTTAGATTGAAATTGATTTAGACTCGGAGCATAGATATCATTCAATGTTTGCATGTCCAATTCTCAGACAACAAAGTTCAGATACCAATCCTCCTATGAGACTTATTTGTGGCCATATTATATCCAAAGATGCTTTACAGAAATTAGGAATAACTAAGTAAGATCAATTATTTCTTTAAACATAAGCATAGCATAATAGTATATGTAATGGTTATTTAAATTGTTGTTTTAGATTAAAGTGCCCATATTGCCCAATGGAACAAAGTACATCAGAAGCTAAACACATATGTTTTTAGGCATATTTACCACCAATCATTCTATTAAAATTATACACCTATAATTATCTCTATAAATGTGTGGATTAAAACTGAAGGATATACTTTTCAACTTAATAATTATTTAATTTTGAAATACTCAACAGAAAAAATAGCATTACATATTATTGAAAAGTTTTTATAAAAATAAGTAGACAACATAACTTTCTGATAATATTATACTTATACTATGTGCGCATAAAGTTAATTAAGTTAATTTTATATCTCTTTATACTGTATAATTTAATATAAGCGCAAACATTTTTTTATTTATAATATCCCTAAAAATAATATTTTTGTTCCTATAAAAATATATTTTAATTAACATGTTGAGTGCCTTGTAGTAACTGATATGCATTGCCCTTTTAGCAGTGTCAAATTGGCCCGAAAATATGTTGACGTCCGGCTCCCAGGCAATGCTAAAATTAACCAATGAATAACCACAAACAGATAAGGAAGCATTGCCTCCTACTCAAGTGAATTATAATAACCGTAAAGATACCTATACAACTTGTCGACACAGTCATGGGGGCAATGTCATAAATGTTGACCGAGGCACTCTGCGTGTTAAAGTCATGTTATAATGTTTGTTGGAAATTTCTTTACATATTTAAAATTCAGCCATCGTATTACAATATAATAAGTGAATTATTTTTATTCTTTAATTATTATTTATTTTGTATGTTTCATGTTACATAAGTAACTAATAGTGTATCATTTAAATATAAACCACAGTGAGGGTGAAAGTTAAAATAAAATTATATTTCTATAAGCTTGGAAATCATATCAAATACTATTTTTTTTTTATAATATTATCAATCTCAATATTTTCAGATTAATTTAATGTATTAAAAACACTTAAAACATGTATTTTGTTTAAACACCACAGTAATACAAGTTTATTGACAAAATATGTGTATCAATGAATATTTTATTATCATAATAGTGAATACAATTGAAAATATATTATTAACATAATAGTATTTTAAACGATTACATTAAAAACAGTCGATTTACTTGAGTATTATAGAAAAAGACTAGAAATAACAATGTGATGGTACTTAAATATTTAGGTTTTATCTCATTAATGTTATACTTTGGTAGGTCCATTCCATAGTTTTATCCATTTTTGGATTTAAACAAAACATAAAATTATTAGTTATTTGTGGCATAAGCCAATCAATAGTTTCATCATTTACTGTTTGTTAGTGTAATATTTTTTTCAGTCAAAAGTCAAGATATATTAAACTAAAATTAATTAGGAAAAATGAGATTTGGACAGAACTATGAATGGATTCAAAATCCTGAAATCAATATTTACAATATGTGGTAAAACTACTTTTAATGAATTACATGATAAATGTATTTAAAATTGGCACTTATGTGCAAACATTATGACAGTCAAATGTATTATAAATTTTTATTCTTCTGATGTCATTAAAATCTTATTCGATTAATTTTTTTGCTTTGAAGTAACGCCTCAAGTAAAAGACTTGCCAAGTTGCCAACACAATTACACAAATCATACTGAACAAACTAAAATAGAGGACTCTCTTGTTTGTAGATTCTGAAATAAATAAAATTATAAATTTAAAAATACATATCTCATATTATGTACCTATTAATAACTAAATACCATTTGTATTGCGCATTTCATCAGCACGCTTTTTCATATCTTTGAATCCTAGTACAATGGCTTCTGAAAAGTCTTCCAGTCGCTTTAGATCCATCTCGAGAGGTTTCAATTTAAAAGCTTCAGCAATCTATCAACACAGTTAATTAATAAAGACAACCATATACATTATACTAGAAAAATAATTAAGAAATTGAAACTAAAAAAAAAAATATGGCAATAAATTGTGTTGGTAGTTTTTAAAAACTAAGCAATTTTATGAAGTTACACAAAAATATTAAATAATAATATAATAGAAGTTTTCCCTCTATAAAATCTAAAGGTGAATCAATATAATACTAGAATTAATGAAAGAATAATATAAATCTATAATCAAATTCAGATCTGTTGTTCCTAATGCAGATCAATAGTTTTTGATCAAAAGGCGTCCAATTTTTCACACATACTTCAGACTCAGACGAGTAAGAATATTTTCATCCTGGATATCAACCAAGTGTTGACTTACACATATATTTTTATATTTTATTCGTTTATATATATAGTTGCAATTGGTTTGAAGATATAAAATAGTGATATTAATGAAGGGAAATAATTGTCTGTATTGTTTTAAATAATTATTTAGTAACTGTCATGGAAACTTAAAATAAGTATAGCCGATAAATCCACCAAAACTATGTAACGGGACAAGATTGTCAAAAGTTCACTCTCAAGTGACAATTCTGACAGGTGCGACTAAAGGAAAGAACATCCTCATCCCGAAAACTTAAACGATAGATAAATATATTAACTTTAAATTGGTTGGAATCAGGTAATACAGCTGGTTATATTATATAACAAAAAACTTACTCCTTCGTAGCTTTTAGCTTCTACTCCTGTTTTTATATCCACAAAAACCTCTTGTATAGCACCTTGATGATCTATAAATTATAGAACTAACTATTAGGAATCTACAATTTATCTGATAAAATAACATGATTGCATTTGTTAAGAGGATATCAGCGCACTTTGTTTTCTCCCTTTGGCCCACACGCAACATAGACAAAACGCATTTATGCAGAATCATTTTTTCTATGTTTTTAAGTAATCTTAGGGTAAAATTATCCAAAAAAGATAGAAAATAATATTTTTGAGGGAATGACATATCGATTTGTCTGTACCTAGACATCTCAAAACAATTTAAACATAATTTACATAATTTACACAAATGTACAACAGTTTTTTGTTTATTTTAAAAGTCAAATACAAAGCCAAATAACAATAAAATATAAAATTGATATGTCATTCTCTCAAAAATATTATTTTCTATCTTTTTTTGTAATGGGTGATTTTACTCTAAGATTTCTTAAAAACATAGAAAAAATGATTCTGCGTTAATGCGGTTTGTCTATGTTGCGCAAGGGCCAGAGAGAGAAAACAAATAGTGCACCGACATCCTCTTAAGTAACTGTATATTTATACAGCATAAAATGTTAAGTGTAGAGCCATTGTTTTTATCGATTGAGTTACAAGTTATAACTTACATTCATCTAAAAAATATAAAACAAAAAAAAATTATTTTAATTCATTTAACTCTATCATTTAAATGTTTTATTTTGTTCATACTTACTATTTGAAGTTTTTGAAGAAAAACATATTTCAAATATATCATAATTTTCTACACTAAAAGTAAACTTTCCAGAACTTATATCTTCTTTCTGTGACAATATATGATTTTTTGAATCTTTAACCTATGAATAATATAAATATGTATCTATTTTATTTATCAAACATTAAATAATACCTAATACCTATTTGCGTTAATAAATCTAAGAGGAGATAGTTTGTATGTAAGTTTGATTTGTAACAAATGTATAACTTAATAATAGATAGAATTAAAACTTAGATGCTTACAAATTAATACCTATATATTATTTGTATACAGCAATTAAAGAAATAGCTTTTTTTTATATAATTTTACAATGGTTGGGACGATTAGGGTGATAATTAGTAAATATTAGTTGGTATAAATGTGTGAATTGAGCTACCTAAATGATTGGATTATACCTAATTAGTTATTAAAAGAGGTACATTATAATTTTGTACTTAATAATTATAGGTAGGTAAGTCATTAAATTAAAACAAGTTATTCTATGTTTTTTTACTACACATTTAAATTAATTAATTAAGTAATTCAGTAAAATTAAAATTGTTTGCTACCGAAATATGTTAAATATAATATATATGTATAAATATGTATTAAACATTTAAATAAAACGACTCGAATCAATAAGGTGCCTAGTTGATTATTTAAATATACTTACAACATAATCTACTTGCTGATTGTCAACCTGAGTTACTTCATATTCACCCTTTACCAATACATTTTCCCTGAGTTCTTCTCTGAGACATTTTCGACTGTTGGGTTGCATATTCCATCTTATGCAGTTCCCAATTGAGAGTATAGATAAAGAAATCGTCAAATGTACTATAAAGTTCATTGTAACAAATTAATTGTTGAAATACGTATTAATACGTAATACAAATTATACAAAAGCGTGAACGATAATAATTTTTTACACAATATACGAGTTGTCAAACAATCATAGAACTAAGAAAATCGGTTTTTAATCTAAGTACTTCCGGCACTAACAACTAGACGAGAAATCGAATATAAATTCCAGTACGAAGCATTGAAAGCTAATCCGCCATTTATAAATACATAGACATTAAGCAAACATCGCAGACATATAATAGAATATGCAATAAACAAACTTAAATTATTTTTTTATTGGTATAATATAATGTAGGTGTAATAAAAATTAAATACTCAATACAAGCATAACATTATACCACAATTACATGTGATTATAACAATATAATATTACAAAAAAATAAATGTATTTAAAAAAAGTTAATACATTTTGTAATTTTTGTATAACGTGTATATTGATAAGATAAATACCGCAGCGGCAACATATTACATTTTATCTATGAGCGGCAACGATAGTAACATGAGTATATGACTACCCTGAAGTTGTGGACAACAAATGAAAACATGCGAATGAAATGAGATACGTTTTTCGCGTTATTTTCTTTTCTGGTTATTCGGGCCCACTACAACTACAGCACACTCGACTAACAACTCCACGGAACATCGGGTCACTAAAAAAAAATTAAGAAAGAATTGAAAGGCTACAACTGTGTCACCATGTAAAATGCGTTCATGTTCATGATGTAGCTGTCTGGCTGTCGTAACTTAATATAATATTGTCAATTGTTATAGATATTTCACATTTATAGTTTATACGAGCACAGAAATATTGATGTAAGCTAACATTTTGTTCTACACAATTAAATTTGTTCAAATTTCGAGTTAATGCCACTAGGTACGAAACATTGCATTTTTTCATTACACATTTTTTTTAACCTCCAAACATAAGACGTATTAATGTCGACTACCATTACCTTAGCCACCTAATAAAGAATCCAAATATATGCTATTGTAAAAAAGTAGCTGTGAAGAAAAAAATATAAAGTAATTAATTAATTACGATTATAATCAGGGGTTAAATTGGGAAAAATTTCCAGAGGGACTAATGTCTCCATATAGTTTTAAGCGTTCCATATATAATTTTATGTATAATGTCTAATGTATAAAATCCTAATTTGTAAAAGGGGACGCTTTTCAACCACCGTCAGAGTTAGGGGTACTGAGTCCTACTGCGTCCCCCCTCACTTTAACCACTGATTATAATAGTAAATAATTAAAATAAAAATACTGATTTTGGTGATTATAATGAACTATGTTTGTCAACAAGTTTTGTTTGTTTTTTTTTTTTTTTGAGATGTTAAAAGATTACCAATATAAGTGTTTACCTAAAAGATAGTTATAAGAAAAAAATATTTAGTTCTTGTGAATTGAATCTATACCAATTATTTCAATTAAAAGTATTAATGCATATTTTACTTAAGTTTAGAGGAGAAACTAGCTAACCAAAATTAATGATTTGAGTATCAACATTTTCAGAAAAAAGCTTTACCAGAATCCATTAAAAAATATAGTGATTGCCATTTAAAAAAATTAAGTTGATTTTGCTATTGGTATAGTATTTAAAATTTTGAAATTGTATAAAAGAATTGCATGTGTTTTTAAAATTCCATATCATCTATAATCATTAAAAAAACCCTGCGTACAAGATACACCCTGTATAATGCCATCAACCAAATAATGATTTAAAATGTGTAGCTTACCATTCTAAACACAGGTGACCAATGCCATATCTTTACAGTGTTTTGCTACCAGTACATATTTAACAACTAACCATAACTATTATCTTACCTATCTATTAATTTCATTGTACAAAATTTTAAAATGTTTTATTAATTCAATACAAATTAAAAAACACTCCATAATATAGTCGTGGGTTGATATTAAGAATTATCCATAGACACTAGTTTGATTTTAAAATACTTATTGTACACTAAAATAATGATCATGAATCAAAATTTTTCTAGTGCCTGGTCCTTAATATTTACAGATTTAAAATACAATGTCAAAGAAACAAATAAAAATCAATTACAGTTTATTTAATATATTATAATATTGTAACAGATTAGTTCATAAAAGCTCGTACACCATACATGATCATAGGCGTGCGCAGACTTTTGCTTCCGGGGGTGCACACTAAAAATTAGGCCCCATAATAATTTTGAAAACAATTATAGATACAGACAAATATTTTAAAGATGTACTAAAAATATTTATTTTATTTTATTATTCATTCTAATAAATATTACATAAGGATATACGATCAATATGATAATCGACGTTTAAAAAGAACAACATTTTTGAATTCGTCAGCAATTTCATTAATTTAATTTACACTTAATTAATAATTAGGGACATTGTCGTTTACGGTGAAGTGTCCGGGGGGTGCCCAGGCACCCCCAGTGCGCACGCCTATGTACATGATCATTCATAAATTCAAGATGACCTTGTATTGTTTTTTTACAATCATCTCTGCTTAATAACCATGACAAATGGAATGAAATGAAAACAATATTTCATATACAAGTTTATATTATTTCAATAAGTTTTTGATTTGGTTTATAGTATTATAGTAGTATAAAGAACATTTATAGCGATCAAATATAACATTATTAATGACTTGTTTATAAATTTAGCACAAATAATTTGAAATCAATATATATATATTTTAAAAATACGAGTATTTAAAATAATGATGAACCTGTAGATTGAATATTACATAAAAAGTTTGTTTATTTATTTTAGTATTAAAAATCCATTTGAGTTCTCATCTTCACAACAATTTTATTAGGTAACAATAATAAGTACTTAAAAATAAAAAAATATGTAAGGAATTAAAAAATAAATTTTATACTCAATAATCAGGCTTGGTTCACTTACTTATAATATACAAGTTTAAACTAAATATTTTTAACAATAAAACAATTTTCATTTTGTGGTAAGCTCTCTTGTATAGGGATGAGGCAACAGTGATGTAATTCCATTTATAATTGCCATTGGCTTACGTTGAACACATACTTTTTGAGACCAAGTACTACACAATAGAGCCAGCTTACCATAAATAGTTTGAGCCATCTCATCTGTTTCAATATTATTTTCACATACATAAACGGTATCAAAATAAAATGTTGGTGAACAGAAAATATTAAATGTCTTTTTGTCTAGTGGTTCGATAATCGGTAAACAGTCATCTCTGTTATAAGTCATGATAACTCTAAATATACAATCTTTATGAAGATTCCTTAATTTACCAATATATTTTAACAAAGGGCCGAAATCATATGCAGCAACTTCTTCATGTTTATCATTTTGAGCCATTATAAATGATAATTTTTCAATTATAACATTAATATTTGTTGTAAAATCCATAACTAGATTAAATGAGTGTGGGGTTAATAGACAAATACCAAAAGAGTTATTTTGGAACCGATTCTTTTGTAATGCAAAAAATCTGTATGCCCTTCGAATTATTGCCACACTAGACATTGGATCTATATTAGTAGGACTGAAATCAATGTCAGTTTTAGACAATGCATAAGAATCCATAACAAACAATATTTTCTCATTTGGTAGATTTTTAAACTCTATGGGAGTTTTTGTCAAATTTTTTGATAGTGCGTTTGCATAAGACATTGTAAAAACAAATTAACAATATATTTGAATTTACCAATGAAAACTTTTCAATGATATTTTTGAGTCCAATTTCAATTAGTTCTGGAACTTTTATGTGTCAAAAGATCCAGGTTGAATAACATCAATGAAATCCTAGAACAGAATTTAATTTGTATTAGTATACGGTATTATGAAACACAAGTACACAACACAAACTGCAATAACAAATCGATTTAATCTTATAAAAAGCATACCTAAATAATTTTCAAGTGCAATAACAATTATTATTCGTGTCGACGACTAAAAGTGGTATACTAAATATATTTTGTAGGCGTCAAAAGGTAAAAAATCTACACTATCAATTAATAATATTGTAAGTTTATGAGTATTAAATTGTATTGGCATTCCCGTGCCAAAAATCGATAGACTAGACAAGATGTTAAACACCAACCACAAATAATAGTGTAAATTTACGAAATGAATTATTAATTATTATATTATAGTATATCACAGAATACAAAATAATGTTATTGTAAAAAATTATTATCACTAAATATTTTGTGGTTACCATTGTGGATTGATATCAACGACTTGTTATCAGTCCCCCTCGGTGATTAATGGTTACCTCAAAATCGTTTACAAAATAATCGGATGTTCTCGGCCCTAAAAGATATTAATATATAATATTATATACAGTGTATCATTGTACACGGGGTTTTTTAACTCTATGGATCGATGACATAGCATTTCATTAGGTTAGGTTATAATTTGCCAATTTTCATGATTTTAATGAATTTTATCAACATTTTAACTTCGGACGCTCATAAAAAATGATTGTGGTTTTACGCTCAACTTTTTTTTTAATATCCACTAACAACAACTTACGAGGAACCTTGTATTACATTTTCAAGTTTCTTGACCAAGCGTCAAGCAAACATTTTTTATCAATATTAATTTTTAAAAAAACTAATAATAATCGAAATTTTCATATGGCTATAATGACTATAAATAACTTTACCATGACTACATGAGTCAAAATATTTTGAAAATTGTATGGTGTAGTTATAGAAAATTTTAATATAAACACTCAGTGAATATTTCATGAATTTACGGTAATTTTTTTAAGAGTTACAGCAAAAACAAAATCGATTTTGTCAAAAACCGATTTTGGGTACAAATTCTCGTTTTTCCTTGATTTTTTTTTTGGTTTTTCCAGGCGCTTTTGAATACTACTGGGAAATAGGAATTTTAAATTTTGACCTCCCCAATGCACCAACTAGATTCCCATAGGAAAAGACAGTGTTTGTCAAGTTCCTTATAAAAAGGAATTCGTTCCGTTCCTCGTTCTTTTTTTAAAAAAAGGAATTCGTTCTATTCCTTGTTCCTTAAAAAAAAAAAGAATTCGTTCCTTTGTCGTTCCATTAGAAAATGAACGAGTTCCTTTTTTAGTTCCAAATAAAATAAAAATTCTTATTTAATCATTAATGTTTTTTTTTTTTCGTTTTATGCATACCTACTTCTTTAATTTTTATTTATAATATATAACTACAAGTAAGTACATATTTTATATGTTTATGTAATATATTATTATATATTTTGAGATTTTCTTCAAAATTAAATTTTTGGCTAATTAGCAATATACATTATACACATTAAAAAATATATTTTAAATTAAATATTTACATACTTATCTGTGTAAATTATTGGAACTAGAAAGGAACGAACAATTTTGTCATTTTTCCTTAAAAAAAAAGAACTAGTTCATTTTCTCGTTTTTTTTTATAAAAAGGAATTCGTTCCAGGAATCCGTTCCTTTTGAAATTCGTGCCTTCCAAACACTGGAAAAAGATACTGAAGTTGGAAAGCATTATTTCGAATACATAATATTATATTATACATTACATTATATTATAATGTGCAGACACTAATTTAAAAAATTTTAAAAACAAATCATTGTTTAAAATCAGTAGATTCATCGGAGCGCTCAGAATCTAAAATATATCGAAATATTTTATCCTATTTATTAGTAAAAATTATTAAATACCAAAGTGCAGATTGTAATGATAATTTGAATTAATCATTGGTAGGTAACAATTATTCTGACAAACAACAGTGCCTATAGGTAGGTAACGTGTACGGTGTATCATCGTGTATTATGATAATATTATCTACATCGTGGGTACCTATCAGTGACATGACGTAGGACTTTATTTGAGGCACGTGCCTCAGCTTAAAGGGTGGTGGGTGTCCTGGAGACAAGGGGCATTTCACATAATATAGTAAATAATTTATTAAGTACACACTAAGACTAAGCCAATCATTCTACTCAGTTACCATTTACGTAAATACGTAATTATTTGTATATAATAGTGTCTATAATAATAACTGATATAAATTATTGTGCCTTATAAGTTAATGAAGTTCGCCACGCTACTGGTGGGTACTGGGTATAATATACTAAATTCAATTCTCATGTCAAAAATATTAAATAAAGCAAAGCCCGACCGGCGTTTAACTTAATCTTAAATTGTATTATAATCATACTATGTCTGATTTCATAGTATTCAAATATTATTATCGTATAGCTCTTTAATAAAGTTGATTCCAATTTCCAATAATAAAACTAATAATAATATACGCCACTCGGAATCAAACTACCTACCCATAGGCTTTTGGCAGTCTTGTAAAGTATTCGAATAAAAGTATTTTAATACTTTTTTTGTATTCGAATACTATTTTAAATACTTTTTTTTTAAAAAGTATTCAAATACGTATTCTGAATACTTTTATTTGTATTTTTTATTCATTAAAAAAATACTTTTTTCCGATCCAGAAAAATAGTTTTATCATGAACATGATGAACATTAATTTTATTCTTTGAACAAAATATAATATTGGCCCATGATATGATTATTTTTATATGTGGTCAAAATTTATAAATAACTTATGATTACGATGTATTTTTCATAATTAATTAATAAATGTTAATATTACAAAACATTCAAAACTGACAAAAATTAGTTGTGAAAAAAAGTATTCTAATAGTATTCGAATACTTTTTAAAGTATTTGTATATGTATTCTGAATATATTTTTTAAGAACTATTCGAATACGTATTCTGAATACCTTAGTTCTCATTTATTCGAATATGTATTTCGAATACAAAATAAAAGTATTCTTTACAAGACTGGCCTTTGGCTATGAGACTTCAAAGTTTAAACAGACTATTGCCGACTATTGAGTATGGGCCGTGACCGATGCATATAATAGAGACATAAGCTCGGTGTTAAGTGTATTGTTTTTTTTACCTACTTACTACTTAAATATATTTTATCTATACTGAAATTAAATGTCTGACTCATAATTCTGTATAGTACCTACTATTATACTACTACGCTACTGTCTACTACTGAGTACTGTGTACGCATAACGTAGGTATTTCAAATCATTTTTAGTGATATACTATTATGTGGAGTGTAGACAATTTAAATTTATTACACATGCAGACATAAGTCGCAAGTACACAACCACGAAAATAATCTCCAAGTATATGCACTTAAACACCATAAAAAAAATAATATTATAATATTACGTATCTTCACACGACGCTGACATAATGTACATGTATAGTGCGCTCTTGAGGCCGGAATGTCACCGGTTCTATTTGACACAATCTGTAGGTAAATTTTTTTGGAACATCGATGTTTTAGATTCTGAGTGGAACGATGAATGTATTGATTTTACAATGATGTGTGTTTTTTTTTTATTTTTTTTTTTATTTTTTATTTTTTTTTGTGTCTGTCATCACGTTTTAGGACAGTAAAAGTGCTTGGATTTTCTTCAACAGTACCTTTTCTGATAGGAAAGTGAATCTAGTTGGTACTTTGGGGGGTCAAAAGTAAAATTTTTCCAATAGTTTTCAAAAGCGCCGTGAAAAACAAAAGAAAAATTAAGGAAAAACGGGAATTTTTACGCAAAATCTGTTTTCGAGAAAATCGATTTTGGTTTTTGGTGTAACTTTAAAAAAAATGACCGTAGATATATGAAATTTTGACTGAATGTTTATCTTAGCATTTTCTATACACCATAACATTTTCAAAATATTTTGATTTATTTTGAGCTCTTTACGGACATTTTCATTTTCCATTTTTTTTTAGTTTTTTTTCTAAAAATATCAATAAAATTTTATTTGTTGGATAAAAAAGCTTGAAAATTTAATAGAAGGCTCCTAGTATATTGTTTCAAAGGCAGATGAAAAATATTAAAAATCGTTAGTCACAGTTTTTTTTTATAAGCATTTAAAGTTCAAAAAATGACAAAATATGGAAAAATCACGATAATTTGCAAATTATTTCGAGTTAGAAATTCATAAAAATTTTTCTTTTTAAATCTAAGATATGAAAATGTAATACAAGATTCCTTATAAGATTATCTACCTTTATCAAACAAAAAATATCTATAAGAAAGTCAAATTAAATTTTTATGATCGTTTGAAATTCAAATTTTTACAACATTGGATATTCACTCGATTTCTCATGTAGCGATTTCCTTATTTTGTTGTAATTCAAAAACGAATAACTGCAGATACATGAAAATTTTACTGAATGTTTATATTAGCATTTCCTATACACCATAAAATTTTGAAAATAATTTGATTCTTTTTGAGCTGTGTACAGACATGGTCAGTTTTCAATTTTTTTAGTTTTTTTTTCTATAAATATCAATAAAGTTTTATCTGTTGGGCCAAAAAGTGTATAAATTTAATACAAAGCTCCTGATATATTGTTACAATATCAGTTGAAAAATATTAAAAATACATAGGCACAATTTTTTTTTATAAGCATTTAAATATCAAATTTTGACAAATTTATCAAATTTTAATTTGAAAAATTATTTTTGTAGTTAAAAATTTATAAAATGTTCAAATTTTGTATCTAAGGATTGAAAATTTAAAACAAGATTCCACGTAAGTAGTTAATTCTGTTACCAAAAAATCTAAAAAATACACAAGCACAGTTTATTTTTATAGTCATTTTAAGCTAAAATTTGAACGAAATTACATATTAAAAAACCTGGAATAACTATATTTTAGTTGTTTTGTTGTGATTGTATAAATGTATAATATTATTCGTGGGTACTTGAAACTTCTAAAGTATACATTTATGTATCTATGATAGTACCACGGTTTATTGTTGATGTATGACGCGTTACCTAATGGATATTGTGATATGAATAATTTGGAATTTATTATAGATACCTATTACAAGTCAATTTTTTTTTAATACCATAGATAAGTATATTTATGTCTAATACCTAGACTGATATACCGTCTCCACTCAGAATCGTTTTTCTTATACAGTGATATTATATCATTTAATTCAAATTTATTACTAGGTATCCATTATACAGTGACCCACTTGTAACCTACTGTACAGCAGAGCGACATCCACTTACCCACCTTTTTAATAATGAATTATGTTAATACATTGTACATCACTTTATTATTATACGGTTACAATTTTTAATTTCAACACAACCAGATGTGAATACACAGATGTTTTCCCAAATATATGTGCAATGTGCATATTATAATATATAAACATATAAAAACATTTAAAATATTTTCTTGCATAAAAACAGGTGGCCAATAAAAACTTTACAGGGAATTTTAAATTTTAAAAACTTTCATAGGTTTTTAAATAAATATAAGACATTTTCTAAACTATAGATGTGTTACAATGAATATTGCATGATATTACTTATATATTATTCAGTTTTTTCACTATCCCAAAAAGTTTTCAAATAAAAATCATGAATCATAAAACAAATCATACTCAAAATCAAAAAACAAATTCTAATTAAATAAATAATTTATTTATCGGGATATTCGAAAAAGGCTCGATAACTGAAAACTAAAATTTTTTAGGAAACACAAAAAACTGA
>NC_042493.1:61151191-61152590 GCF_005508785.2 Acyrthosiphon pisum
TAAAAATCCATGAAAATATGCAAAAAAATATGCAGTAAAAATCATGAAAATATGTAAAAATATGCAGTCAAAATCATAAAAATATGTAAAAAATATGCAAGAATTTTTTATTTATTAAAATGTACAATAAAACTTTATAATAATAATAACTTTAACGCATAAAAAAAAAAAAATTTAGGGAAATTTTCTGAACAACTTAATTTATTTTAAAAATTGTATTTATTATTTAAATTAATAATCATATGCATTTCAAGTTTCGGCATATTCACTATTTACAGACAACGACAAACGATGTAACCTAGTGCCCAGTGGTATGTCGATAACCGACCGACACAGCAAAAGCGATTAAGTTTACGTCGTAATCGATTATTTATTTATCTTATAATGTTATAAATAAATATAATATATATAAATTATTATTTAGTGACTATGAAATTTAGTTTTAATTTTTCTACTTGACAAAATATTATTTTATACATTTTTTTAAATTTTCGCTTCAATATGCAATAAATTTTGAATTTTGCCAAAATATGCGAAAATATGCAATAACCCTTAAATATGCAGAAATATGCAAAAAAAAATTTCACCATTAGCTTCAAATTATGATGATTCGTGGAGATAACTGACAAAAATCCAAAAATATTAAAAGGAAAAAAATATGCAATTGCATAGGAATCCGCGCTCTACTTATGAGGAATATTGTATTACATTTTCTAATCTCAGATTTAAATAGAAAATTTTTATGAATTTCTAACTGAATGAATCTTATTTTGAAACCAAATTGAATTTTACGTATTTTATTAATATTAGAACTTAAAATTAAACATTTACAAATATAGGTACATTGATTATATGGAATTAGGTTATTATATAGTAGGTATTAGCATTAATTATTATATACATAGTACTCAAAGTAGGTAATGTACATGTACTAACTACTATGCATAATCAAATATCAACGGTGGTACCAGCTAATAAGTAAATAAATATTAAATACTAACTATTTCTAGTATTTACTATACATTGTTCTATGATTATACCACGTATACATATATAACAAATGGTAGGTATTAGATAATATAAAGCCATTTACAAATTACAAATATTATATGTAAGGTACTTGACATATTTTTATAATTTGTTTAATTTTACTGTTTATTTTCTGAGTGGGGGCATGCATCGCATGAATGTATATTCAAAATTGGGAATATATCTACCATATTATAATTCTTTAATTTGTGTTCAACATGAAGATGTTCAAATGTTTTTTTCCCTTGGTTTTTTTTCCATCTACCTACCGTTTTAATACCAATTTAATCTATTTTTTCACTAGGTACCTACTATTTTTGAATAGTACACAATTCACGGTGTTTTAGTTCGGAATTAGATTTTAAATAAT
>NC_042493.1:61152640-61171022 GCF_005508785.2 Acyrthosiphon pisum
TATATCGAAATATTTTATCCTATTTATTATGTAAAAATTATTAAATACCAAAGTGCAGATTGTAATGATAATTTGAATTAATCATTGGTAGGTAACAATTATTCTGACAAACAACAGTGCCTATAGGTAGGTAACGTGTACGGTGTATCATCGTGTATTACGATAATATTATCTACATCGTGGGTACTGGGTATAATATACTAAATTCAATTCTCATGTCAAAAATATTAAATAAAGCCAAGCCCGACCGGCGTTTAACTTAATCTTAAATTGTATTATGATCATACTATGTCTGATTTCATAGTATTCAAATATTATTATCGTATAGCTCTTTAATAAAGTTGATTCCAATAATAAAACTAATAATAATATACGCCACTCGGAATCAAACTACCTACCCATAGGCTTTTGGCAGTCTTGTAAAGTATTCGAATAAAAGTATTTTAATACTATTTTTTGTATTCGAATACTATTTTAAATACTTTTTTTTTAAAAAGTATTCAAATACGTATTCTGAATACTTTTATTTGTATTTTTTATTCATTAAAAAAATACTTTTTTCCGATCCAGAAAAATAGTTTTATCATGAACATGATGAACATTAATTTTATTCTTTGAACAAAATATAATATTGGCCCATGATATGATTATTTTTATATGTGGTCAAAATTTATAAATAACTTATGATTACGATGTATTTTTCATTATTAATTAATAAATGTTAATATTACAAACCATTCAAAACTGACAAAAATTAGTTGTGAAAAAAAGTATTCTAATAGTATTCGAATACTTTTTAAAGTATTTGTATATGTATTCTGAATATATTTTTTAAGAACTATTCGAATACGTATTCTGAATACCTTAGTTCTCATTTATTCGAATATGTATTTCGAATACAAAATAAAAGTATTCTTTACAAGACTGGCCTTTGACTATGAGACTTCAAAGCTTAAACAGACTATTGCCGACTATTGAGTATGGGCCGTGACCGATGCATATAATAGAGACATAAGCTCGGTGTTAAGTGTATTGTTTTTTTTACATACTTACTACTTAAATATATTTTATCTATACTGAAATTAAATGTCTGACTCATAATTCTGTACAGTACTATTATACTACTACGCTACTGTCTACTACTGAGTACTGTGTACGCATAACGTAGGTAGGTATTTCAAATCATTTTTAGTGATATACTATTATGTGGAGTGTAGACAATTTAAATTTATTACACATGCAGACATAAGTCGCAAGTACCTACATAACCACGAAAATAATCTCCAAGTATATGCACTTTAACACCAAAAAAAAAAATAATATTATAATATTACGTATCTTCACACGACGCTGACATAATGTACATGTACCTATAGTGCGCTCTTGAGGCCGGAATGTCACCGGTTCTATTTGACACAATCTGTAGGTAAATTTTTTTGGAACATCGATGTTTTTATATTCAATATTGTGACACGGATTTTGTACGCATTCGAAACCTGGGATCAATAATTAACATAAATCGACTACGTCTACCCAACCTAACAATATTTTCTTACTGTAATTAAAAACTATTGAAAATACATAGGCAGGTTGCAGGTAGGTACTATAGCTGGTAGTTCACGAAATTTGATATTGAAATAAAGATCTCTAAACTAACGACATTGAGTATATTAATATATTGTACAATAATATTATATACCTACTCAATGCTAAAGATTATCCATCTAACAATTTTGGTTATTTAGATGTAATTTAAAAAAGGTGGGCAAGTGGGCAAGTGGGTGTCGCTCTGCTGTACAGTAGGTTATACGTGTAATGGATGGTGTTAAATTCGAATTCAATATCATTGTATAGAAAAACGATTCTGAGCGAAGACGGTTAGTCAGCCTATGATATTACTAAGTATATATTTGATGATATTATTGTGAATAAAGTAATTTATATATAACCTATTTCCGTGGAACCTTGTTTTACATTTTCAATCCTTAGATATAAAAATTGAACATTTTATACATTTTCAACTACAAAATTCTAATTTACATGTATCTACAGTTATTCGTTTTTGAATTATAAAAAAATAACAAAATCGCTGCATGAGAAATCGAGTGAATATCCAAACTATAAAAACTTAAAAATATGAACTTCAAACGCTCATAAAAATTTAATTTGATTTGCTTGTAAATATTTTTTTTGTTGATAGAGATAGAAAATCTCAGATTTAAATAGAAAATGTTTATGAATTTCTAACTGAATAAATCTTATTTTGAAACCAAATTGAATTTTACGTATTTTATTAGTATTAGAACTTAAAATTAAACATTTACAAATATAGGTACATTGTACATTGATTATATGGAATTAGGTTATTATATAGTAGGTATTAGCATTAATTATTATACATAGTACTCATAGTAGGTAATGTACATGTACTAACTACTATGCATAATCAAATATCAACGGTGGTACCAGCTAATAAGTAAATAAATATTAAATACTAACTATTTCTAGTACTATACATTGTTCTATGATTATACCATGTATACATATATAATAAATGGTAGGTATTAGATAATATAAAGCCATTTACAAATTACAAATATTATATGTAAGGTACTTGACATATTTTTATAATATTTGTTTAATTTTACTGTTTATTTTCTGAGTGGGGGCATGCATCGCATGAATGTATATTCAAAATTGGGAATATCTCTACCATATTATAATTCTTTAATTTGTGTTCAGCATGAAGATGTTCAAATGTTTTTTTCCCTTGGTTTTTTTTCCATCTACCTACCGTTTTAATACCAATTTAATCTATTTTTTCACTAGGTACCTACTATTTTTGAATAGTACACAATTCACGGTGTTTTAGTTCGGAATTAGATTTTAAATAATATATACTATATAGTAATTTCATACAAAGTTACAATTACAAATATGAATTTATTAAATGTTAAGGCCTGAACCCTGGACTTTATCATACATAAGTATTATGTGTTACACAATGTATACAACTGAGCTCTGATAGTTGATTATATCATGATTTATGATATTTTATTATTATTAACTTATAAGTTAAAATGAATCACTGAAAATAAACCAAATCGTATATTTTTAATTATTTTACCATTATATTATAATTTATTAGACATAAGTTTTATTTTTATAATTACAAATTTAGATCAATGATCCAACTGACCAGAGGTTTTGGTTAGGTTTACTTGTATATATAATATATATCATGAAATAAATTATATAGGTAGGTGATTAAATTAAATACAGAATATGTTATAATTTATAACTTATAAACTATTAACTCACAGAATTGGTGTGTTTTTTAATTTTTGGAAAAAAACAAAAAAAAACTGTATTTTTTGTTTTAAAATTTTTTTAAAATAAATTGTTTCAGTTTTAAACAGTATATTTAAAATTATTTTATTTTAATTTAGTAGTAATTTACTTATATTCCAGTATACAATGTACTAGTATATGCTTCACTCTTATTTAATACTTATTTTAAATTTTAAAAGTATTTGAAATGATTTTAAAATATTTTCTGAACGGATGTGGAAATTATATTATGACAATTGTATACCTAATTGTAATAATTGAAAAAATTTGTAATTATAAAAATAAAACTTATGTCTAATAAATTATAATATAATGGTAAAATAATTAAAAATATACGATTTGGTTTATTTTCAGTGATTCATTTTAACTTATAAGTTAATAATAATAAAATACTAACTATTAAGTAAAAACATTTTAAATTTGGTACAAAATCAAAATCTAAATGAAAGAAGGTAATAGATATAATAATTATTTAATACTTTTCTGAAGGATATCTATCTTTATTTATTATTAATAATAAATAAAAAAAAAACACAAATATTCCCTTGGATTTTACACTGTCTTAAACATAACAACCCTGTTAATTCTTAATTGTATAAAAGTATATTAAATATGTTTAACTTAATTTTTAAATAGATTTTTTTGTGGAATTCCTCATGCCCGGCTTATATTAAAAAGTTGGTCAAATAAAATAAAAATATTAACATAATATTTACAATTTGTACAAATTAGACAACTTCTATATTGTATAAAATTAAAATAGTATCTAATACCATTGATTTATACTAATACACATAGTGTATAAATATATGCATAGTACTGTATACATACATTATACTATGTGTAATCAATGCTAATACCTATACTGGGATGGGATTCTACCGCCACAGGTACGCGTAATTAGGTTAATATTTTGACGGGACGGGCTGTAGTTAATTCAAACTTACACCAAAAATTAAGTTTATTATTCCCTATCTTTTGGTAAAAAAAATTAGGAAAAAATATAAATTATTGCAGAAACGGGACGAGATTTCACCGGCGCAGGTACTGAAATATAGTCAAAATTGTAGACGAGTTTTGACTAAACACATTTTGTATTTCGTGATGGGTTTTTATAAAAAAATTTTATCCACAATTAATTATTGTTTGGTGACTGTTACTAAACCTTTAAAATGGATATAGAGATATGGATATTTAGTTTTCTTAAAACTAAATACCATAAGATAAACTATAGTACCTACTTAAATCATTATTATAATTATTAAAATAATTTTAATACGATGAATAAAAATAAATGTCATTCACATTAACATATTTTACGGGATTATCTCTATATTAGACCAATTAAATAATTAAACTATATAAATGTCAATAAGTACTAAATGATAAACTAAATGGCATACAATATAATAATATCAATATAATAAATTAAAATAGATGTCTTACATATTAAGATATATTTTTACGTTTTATGGGTTTTAAATCATTTTTGATTTAACCAAATACTATAGATACTAATATATAGTATTTGATTTAACTACGGTTTGTCCCGTCTATTATTTATTTTTTTTTTATTTAGAAAATCAAATACATGCATAGTTAAAAATTAAATACACTATACAATTTGATTAATTTACCCCAATAAGCGTAGCTTGTGGTGAGCCAAATGAGTTACATGTTTACAAGCTTAAAATAAAATTTTAGAAAGAAAAACCAAAAATTAAATAATAAAGACTGATGAATATAATATTAAAACTACAAGATTTATTTTTTAATAAACTATGACTTTAAGTCTACAAATTAAGATTTTTTTTTAAGTGGTTAAATATATTTTTTTGTATTTAAATAACCTTTTTTTTTCCGAATAAATCACTACATGGGAACCGAACTGTTTTCACATTGCTTAACTCCCATGCAGCATCGTTTATTTAATAAAAAAATGTACACAACTTCGTTTGAGCTCGCATGAGTCGTGAATTTATAGAACCCCCGACCCATGATGCCTCACAATTTTTTTTTTTTCCTTTTACAACGGTCCCAGGAGCATAGCCAGGTCGTGCCCAAGCTATGCTCCCACATTAAAATGAGTCGCTAACGCAGAGAAAGAGTCCTCTTCTCGGACCGGCGGTAGCTCGCCATCCTGGAATAGGTACTCGTGCTGTTGTGCTCCTCTTCACGAATCGGTCGGAGCCCGTCGCTCTCGATTCCTGTACTGAGCTTCACCCATTAGCCGCATTATCCGCGGCTTGTCGGGCTCTCTCCTCGGTCTCCTTTAGCGTTAATCCCTTAGCGTTGTATTTAAATAACCTAAACGTTATGAAAAATATATTTTTTAAGAAGTAAAGGCATAGAATTAAACACTGCAGTTGGATCTAAATGGTTTATGAAATGTTCACCAAAATCTTTTATAGTGTACGATACGTTAATGTCATACGCCCTTATTTCTCGTACCTACATTAATAACTTCTTAGCATTCTAATTTGTTTAACTCTGTTTAATATGGCAAATTGCATGTACAGAGACCTGACCGGAAGTACATTAAGTTCAATATAATTATTATTGGAGGATCCTATGTAATCTTTTTTATTTAGACATAATCTTACCATCAGGTTTTGTTGCACTTCTAAAGGTCTCAAAGAGTTCTTAGCACAACTTTCCCAAATCATTATACCATATTGAATAACGGGTTTGTATAAAGCTTGATAAATAGTACGCATCATTTCAGTAGGCATAATTTTATTTAATTTGTACATCTTAAAAACAACAGATCTTGAACGCATAACTAAATTTTTATATGGACATTACACCGTAAATGGCTGTCTATAATAATTAAGCCCAGATAATTTACCCTATTTACTATTTTAATGACTTCTGTTATTCAAAGCGACAAAAGCAGTTTTGTTAATATTTAAATAAAGTTTTTTGTCATTCAGCTCATTATACATTTTATTAAATCCTATTTCTGCTTTTTTTTCTACAAAATTCCACGAGAAACTAGAAAAAAGGAGACATGTATCATCTGCATACGTAACTATTAAACCATCAATATTTAAATTACATATTATATAGTGTATATATTATAAAATGAAAAAAATCCCTAAAACGCTACCTTGAGTTACACCATAATAAATTCGCTTTTCATTATTGAGTATACCGTTTATAGTTACCATTTGTTTCCTGTTATCTAGATAGCTTTTAAGCCATTGCCAACTTTCTTTTACTTTGCCAAAACTAGGCAGTATTCTGAGTAATTCATTGTGATCAACAGTATCAAAAGCTTTTGTTATGTCTAAGAAAATCGCAATTACCTTCTCATTATTGTCAATTTGTTTATAGATAAATTTAGTAGTCTGATATAGTGCTCCAATCGTACTTTTACCCGGTCTAAAGCCAAATTGGTTTTTGGATAAGAATGCTTTGCTTTCCAAGTAGGTAGGATATAAGTCTGGTTTTAATTATTTATTTAACATTTTAAATTTAAAAAGCATGGATATAATTTGACAATGTTTCTTTATTTCCTGATTTGAACAAAGGTTTAACAATCGCTAAAAAGTTTAAATTATTTAAGAAAGACATATTGCTGAAAGATTATAACAATGTCATTGAAACATTTAAAAAAATGCAAAATAAAAAATGTACGTGTACTTTACTAACGTAGTTTACTTTACTAACTTTACTCGAGACAATATTCCAAGTAAATAACTTGCTGAGCATTGGGTGAGCCAACTCGTGTCCACAGGATTATAATGTAATGTACATCTTTATTTATACCTATATTTGTGTCATTAATATCTGTAATCTTTTTTCGAAATTCAATTTTTATACAGGATAAAATAAAATAATAAGCACCATTGTAACACTATTAGCTTCCTCACTCAGGTCAGGATCTAAAATAAATTATTAAGTACATAATAATATTATATTATTTTAATTATTAATTATATAAGTATTATAAGAAGTTACATCAGTTGGTGTTTCCATATTTTATTAATTGTTTTAAAAATGCCATAATTTAAAACGGTGGTGGGGGGGGGGGGGGGTATAAAATAGGCATAAATCATAATTAATTAAAGGTAGTATGGAAAATTATCTACGTACCTGGTAGGTACATATTGACAGTGAAACAAAAATGTATTCACAATTAATTATAGTTATTATCATCGTGAATCGAGAAAAATCATAAATTTAAAACATCTATGACTAAAAATATCTATAATGAAGAGCCAAGATATTTAAAAAATATATCATGTCTAGAAAACGAAAATAATATAAATCTTTAAAATGTTTCAACAAATTCTCTTCAATTTATGAATTTAAAAAAAAATCATAATTTTATCAAAAACCGGTGACGCGTAACCCGTTATTTTTTGTTAGTTTTTTCCAGTTAAAAAATATTAATAGTAATTTGAAGAATTTTTTCTGCCTTAAGAAAAGTACCATTTTTTAAAACATAAATTTATTATATAGATTAAGGGCTCAACAATAAGATTAGATATGTATTTTAGGAGTTTTACACATATTTTATCGAAACTAGTGGCTGTATCATCTTTGAGTTTATTTATTATATTTAGTATTTCGGAGTTTTCATTTTTTTTAAGAAATATTTCATCGAAAGAGTAATATTACTTGATGAGTTATTTTGTTTTTGGGGATTATTTTTTAAATTTATTATTATATAATTGACCAACATTAGAAAAGTAGTCATTAAAAACATTTGATGTATCTATCAAAAGGATGCTTTTTCGGATCATAGATATTGTCATCAATAACTATATCATCTAAAATTTCGTTAGAGTTTTTATTATTTTGCACTCCAATTATTTCATTAACTAAATTCCAAGTTCATTTGGGATCACATTGAACTTTATAAAACTGTTTCTATAAAAATGTATTTTTGCTAATCTAACAATTGTGTTGAATTTATTTCTATAAGTAGGTATTATAAAATCTACGTAAATTTAGACTGGACCGATGTTTTTTTTTACTTTTTTAGATAAATCATTTTTACACCGAGCAGAGGTTAACAGTCCTTATTTGTCATCCATTTTTTTATTTTATGATTTTTTGAATTTACTTTTTTGAATCTACTAGCTTTCTCAATAGCATTAAACATTTTACCATAAAAAATATCAACACATTCATTAACATTAGTTGTATTATATAAAGAGGACGAATTTTCTTCTTTTAGAGTATCACTCACCAGACAAAAACTTATACTTTTAAGTTATAATTAACTATAGAGTTAATCTCGTAAAATATCTTAATTTGAATGACATTTATTTTAATAATTACAATAGTGATTATATTGTATGCCATTATTTAGTTTATCATAATATAGTACTCATTTACATTTATTTAGATTAATTATTTAATTGATCTTTTATAGAGCTAATCCCGTAAAATATGTTAATGTGAATGACATTTATTTTTATTTATGGCATTAAAATTATTTTAATAATTGTAATAATGATTCAATTTAAGTAGGTATTATAGTTTATCTTATGGTATTTAGTTTTAAGAAAACCAAATATCATCTATATCAATTTTAAAGGTTTAGTAATAGTCACCAAATAATAATTAATTGTAGATAAGATTTTTTTATAAAAACCCATCACGAAATACAAAATATTGTGTTTAGTCAAAACTTAGTTCGTAATATTATAGTTGCCAGTTGTTCAATATTTTCAAGACTATCAACTTATACGGTTTTAAATTATTTCCATTTTTTGTATGTTTGTTATTTTTTAACTCTCTTTTTAACTATAAAGACAACATTTGATTTTTGCACCATTTTCATGGTAAGAAATATTGATTTTATTAAGAGGACGGTAAACCCGCATGTGTTTTCTCACATAGATACCAAATTTTCGTTCGCCAGTTTCAATAGTGTGCTGTTAGTTTTGATATATTATGAGTGAATCGACCTATCATCAAACATTTAGGTATCAACACTATCTGTGTCATTTCACAGGTTTTTTACGATATATTTATTTTTTTTGTAAATTATGAGCATTTTTAATTATTAATTTTTTTATAATTATAATTCATAATTCATTGAAAAATTAAAATATCGTAAGAAATCAACTAGAGAACACATATTATAATGTTGTTATTTAAAAGTTTGGTAATAGGTAAATTCACTCTTATATCAAAACTGACAGTACCTACCCTAAACTATCGAACGAAAAATTATTTTACGTGTGTAAGATGGAAACCACACATGTGTGTTGACGTCCATGTATAAGGTGACATTTTAATCTGTTTTTTCGTTGGATATAATAATAATATTGTATGTGATGTAAAAAAATGTAATTTTCATTAAGATTTTCTTTTGAATTGTTTGCTTAGTATCATAAAAGTAGGTACCTATATCGTTTATACGTTTTTGGATAGGTATTTAAGCTCTATATAATTTTAATGTTTAATGCTATTGTAGGTAATAATATTTAATGGTAAAATAAAATTATAAACTAATTTATTTTTTAAATAAATTTTTTTGTCATTTTTTACTTGATGTTAAAACTATGACATTTATAGAACTCAAAGGTCAGGTTTTTTCAACATTTGAACTTTAAATGCTTATGAAAATAATCTTGCCTATGGAATTTCAATATTTTAAAATTAAAAAATTAAATTAAATTAATAAAATAATTAAGTTACTACCTACCTATAGTTAACTCGTCACCCAAATAAAATTATAATGACATTTATTTATTCTTCAATCAATAAAGTTAAATAAAAAATAATGGATGTATTAAATTTGAATTCAAGAATATACAATCATATTGTAGGCATGCAAAAAACAATTCTGAGAGAAGATCGTCTATCGGCCTATGATTTTTTTATAAGTATATGTTAGGATTTTATTTTGATTAAAGTAATTTATATTACTAGGTATAAGGCATTAGTAATACAGTAGATTCATAGATTTTTTTCCTTTTTATAGCTATAAGGATCGATATATTTGAAACAAGGTTTCTACAATTCTAAATTTCTAAAGTTCATTATTTACTTTAATCTAAAAAATAAATTAACGGATTATTTTTATAGATATTTTATGTTCAAATTTGGACGAAATTAGACGTTTAAACAAAGACTAACTATTTTAGTTATTTTATTGTATATTATAAAGATATTATTCGTAGGTATTTTTGAAGTATATCATTATATTTTATACACACAATGGCTTTTTCAAATGCAATTTTTTCGGCAAAAATTAATTCAGTCTACTGTATAAATATAATTTAATCCTTTACTAAAAAAAATTGAAAAAATTTTTTTATACATTTTTTAACTAGAAAATAATTTACAATTTTTAGAAATTTTGACGAATTTTCTCAAACTTTTAACTTTAAATGCTCATAATAAAAAAATCGTTCCTACATATCTTTAATATTTTCAACTTCTATAATAACAACTTATGGGGAATCTTTTATTACATTTTTTAAATTTTAAGTATAAATATAAACCTTCATCATGTAAAAAAATTGTATTACCTTGGGGACTACGAGTTGTTAATATATTCACCACCAGGATTACCTGGCAAACAACGGGCGTATATTTTTTGTGGTTAAACACGATTTGATTTAGTCGAACCGTGTAAAGGACGGCGGTTGCCGGCAAATAAAATTGTGGCTCGCCGATCTTGGAATCCCGGTATAATTCGATTCTACGGACCGTGCACTATACACAGTTCGGGTATAATTTATTTTTTTCGTGTGGAATACATAGACGGTGTGGTACTTGGTTAAAGAGAGATATATGATAATATTATAATGGTAATAATATACGCCGATTGTTTCGAAAATAAAATTAGTCGAAATGAGAATTATTTTACGGGACCAAAAACAAACACTTATTATCTATGGAACAACTAGATCTATTGTTTGAACGCGTTCCGATCGTGACACAACCGTCGGAGAACAATAAACCACGGACCCATTTGATTATTTCGTCATATATTGTTATGTTTTAATTTATAATAATGGTTCGGCTATCCAGCGATTTGTTCAAGCTCCGGTGTTTCGAAAAACAGGCAATAGATGGCGTTCACGGGCATACTCGTTAGCTAACGTGGTTATAAGACGCGGGTATGCCAGCATTTCGTTCGCGTTGTGACCATAAGTTTTCTGAGACACACAGAAGTCAAAAGTTTGCACCGCACGCGTACCGCATGCGCACATACCCCATCGCGACTTGCTAACCGGGATAACGGTGTTGTGTGAACACCAGCCCAGTGGCATGGCGTCGTGACCGTGCAGATTGTATATAGGGAACCGAACACCGACCAAAGGACAACTCCGGTTCCCTTTCAAATCGAAAAAATCTTTCGCCTTTTACTAAAGATTTCCGTGGAGGGGAGCACGCAAAGAGTCTAGAAAATTAATTTTTTCAATTGCCTGATCATCTGGTCGGGCTTCTAAATACACCATTTTTCATTTTACCGAATAAATTAAATCGTTGGATGGCATTCTTAAGTCTAAGCGCAAACTAATCGGTACTATAGGTAGATATTTTAATAATCCGACAACATTCAGTCTATACCAAAATGATAGTAATATTATACCAAGTTGTACAAAACTACGGGCATGTCCGCATGGGGGTATACTAGCATATTATTATAGAAATTGACGAACCATTTTTCATCGAAATTGTATCGTTACGAATTACAATATAATTATTGCCCTCTGAGATTGTTATAATAGTTGCCTGTTTTAATCTTTAAGATTAATATGAACAATATAGGTACAACTATTTCGATGGCCAATCGCCAATATGATAACTATATTTTGTTTTCCACTATTTTGGCATATTTTAGTCTTGTATATAGTCGCAGGAGATATAGTTTTTATAAAATATTTTTTTTTTTATACATGAAAATATCGAAAAACATACGTAAGCACTAAGCACAATCTTTTTACGCTTTAAGTTCAAATTTAGACAAACATTTTTACGAACATTTGCAAATTATTTTGTAGTGAACAATTTAAGGAAGAGTCGGACTTGACGAAAGGTGTAAGGGAACTTAACCCTGGCAACAAATGTTTGGGGGGCATTCAGGTTTCGGAATACCATAAAAAAATATAAAACTTTTTTACCCTAGGTATTTAGGATATGTATGAAAAAAAAATAAAATTGATTTGTATTTATATAATTTGGGATGCAAACATTGGGTCATCCAACGAACACAACATATTTTGGTACATAGGTATAAACGTTCGAGTGGTTAATATTGGTTATATGATTTATTTTTAAACAGTGCGATGAAAACCCGGGTTTGATATAAGGCGTGACATGGACTTTGCATCTAAAAGCCACCAGTTTTTTTTTGACATAATTTTTATTATTCTATTTATAGTATATAAAAATTTGAAAGTATTAAATTAAATTAAACTGTAATTATAATTTGTTATTAATTTTTATTGTAACAGTGTGATGGTTTGATTTCAAAATAAATAATATGTTATGAGATTAATATAAACTTATTTTTACTCTTCAAATTATGAAGGCTTAATAAAATTATTATAATATTGGCTATAGCTAACCTTGAGTGCATTTTGAAATCTGTGTTACATGAATAGCGGTATTTCAAGTTTGAAATAAACATGTTTTAGGTTGATAGTTATAATTAAGGCCCGAATTTGTATGCAAAATTTATTGTTAAATATGCACATGTTTAAGCACTCAAAAATTAAAAATATGTAAAAATATGCAAAAAAAATCCTTTGCTGTGTAATAAAAAAACTAAACATCTTAAACAAATTACAAAATATATTAGGCATGTGAAAAAAATACAATTTAATTATCAGTATACTTCTGCTTACAAATATGTATTTAAATGCAAAATTAATGTAAAACGGAAAACGTAATATTAATTTTGGAACTATAGTACCAATATGAAGTTACAAAATGTGATTTTATGGGATTGTCACGTAGCATAAATTTATATTATTTTAGGATATTCAGTACACTCGCCTTGCCTGTTTAAGAAAATCTAAGAACTTTTACTGTCCTAAAAGTGGTAACAGACACAAAAAAAATACATTGTAAAATCAATACATTCATCGCTCCACTCAGAATCTAAAATACACATCATTGTAAAATCAATGCATTCTTACTTTCATCGCTCTGCTCAGAATCTAAAACAACTTTGCTTACATAACTTATTAATGTTTATCTACTTATAAAATTATTCATGGTTTAAATTATCACTAAGAACTTTTGATTAATTTAACTTTAATTTTGCCACCCCCTTTTATCTCCAGATGGGGTATGAATTCTGAAAAATCCGAAATACAGGTTTCATTCATTATAGTTTGAAGAGTAATATTAATATAAATTTCAAATATATTTGACCATAAATATATTGTTTTCCTTACAAACTTCACTATAGACGTGCGCAATCTGTTGAGGATAGAGGTTGTGGGCCAAGCCAACTTGAAAAAAGTTAATTTTATTACTAAAATTACTTTCATTTACTCACCCACTAGTTTAGGTATAAAACATAAATAGGTATAATCATTCATAATAAAAATATGTTTTTTTTGCAGCTAATCTATAGTAATTAGTGGGATTAAAAATTAAAATATATAATATAACATCAGGGAACATCATAAAATAATATATACCTAGGTACCTAAATACCTATAATATATAGACCAGCTCCTCCGTTACAGGTAATATCCATCAATAATTTAATAGTTACATTTTTTTTAGATATTTAATTATAGGCAGTTACTATAGTTACCTATTAATAATGTTTCGAATGTTCGTAATTTAAAAAAATCAAAAATCACATCACAATGCTTAGGAGGTAGGTATAGGCATAGAATAAGACGATACTACTTTGTATGTAATCTAAGTCGTAATCTATAATGAGTAGGTATCGTACAGCTCATAGGGTGGGCCATGGCCCACCTGTCCACCCTCCGTGTGCATGCCTATGAACTTCACCAACCACTCCCACCTCTTTATGAGTTAAATTTATAAAAAAACCATACCTAAAATTCCAAATTTAAATTGTCTATCCTCGCAGTTGATTTTCAATCATTAAAATCGTTATTTAGTTTTGATTTTTTTTCTTTTTTAAATGTTCTTTCTCAAGGTTTATATTCATACCAATTTTTTTATTTATAATGTTTGTACTGATACATCTAGTTAATAGTCAATAGCCATTAGGTGTAAAAAATACAATATTATAGGTAGGTAGGTACCTAATTAATACCTATGTCGGCTATGTGGGCATGTATAGGTACTTATACCGACCGACGACGTTGATATTAATTGTTAATAATTATTAACGTTATATTTTGTATTTGATTTTACATATTTTATCAATTTAAAATTTTTAACTTCTATAACTTTCGACCTCAATATTCAGTGATAATATTTGTATGTTTTCAGAGTTAAATAGGTTTTTTTTATTTAAAATAATTTAGAATTTGAATAGAACTACGCCATCGACTGCCAAGCGCACCCAACGATAATGATTTCACAATTATTTGATAAACGACGACCGAAACGTCGGCGGCACGAAATGGAAATAAATATACATAGGAAGTGTGAACACTAGGAAGTAGAAACTATAGTAACTACATAGGAATGTCGAACGTATCGCAGCCGCGCAATATAATAATAATCCAATGTCTATTCAGCGCCCAGCGGTCCATCGGGCGTCGACCGTCGTCGTTGTCGTATTCTTTTATACAGTTTTATCGTTGGCCGTACAACTCGTTGTACTGCTGATGGGATGGCGGCACGCGCGGTACAGCGTCTTGTTTGCACTGCAGGCTGCAGCGTACACTGTGTACCACCAGTACCACACTATTATAGCACCCCTGTACTCAGTTACACAAATAAATTATAATATTATTCCATATAGCCCCATACACACGACAGCAACAAAGGTGTTTTACCCATTTATATTGTGGAATGCCTATGGATGCTGGCATTACCGTATTCTATAGTGAATACGAGAGTACAAATTAAATTAATTTTATTATTATATTTTGTCAATTTGTATTTTTAACTAGGTACTATATGCTAGGTTGCATAAACAATTTATTAAATTTAATGGTTCATTAAAAATTTAATTTAAAAACAATCCAAATTTTCAACAGAATTAAGTACCTATTTTTTTAATAGGGGAAGTCGCCTGACGCAAAAAGTATATCTTTAAAAAAGATAATCAATTATTTTTTTTTACAAAAAGTATATCTTTAATCGTAGTACCTTATCACCTACTACCTACATCCAATATTTATGGACCGCCATAAGGATTGGGAAATTGATATAGTAATAGTACTGTAGTGTATACAAATCCGTAAGCCAACAAAACTGATACCATTGAGGCACCACATGTTAACCGTATATGGTCGCATCTGTTTTCTCTCTAGTTGGTTTCTTTATCGCTCAAAAGCTTCAGTGCGAGTGAGTTTCATGGTTACTCTCACCGTTAAGTTTAGTGAAGATCACGGATTAATATACGTATATTAATCCGTGGTGAAGATATACTAGATACAGGAATGCACACACGGACTACGGAGTATCCATAATAATAATTAATAATATGTTTAATATCAATGGTCGTATAGCTGCGATACCATCGCGTAAGGCGTAACCATAAATATATTATTATTAAAATACACCGTAGTACTGTACTGTAGTATAATATTATACTCTGTAAAGTTATAGTATATAATCATCGTCGTCGTTACATAAGTCGTGTTGTACACTCGTATGCGACGTCATGACAACGTTCCTCGGCCCCACGGGTGGCGGTGGCGGTGGTGGTCGGCGGTGCGGGAGTGGGCCAATCGGACGGTCCGCCGCCCGAAGTCCGAACAAACAATCTGATAACTGCTGTAGTGCCGTGTCGCCCGGCGGCTTATTGTTTACGACCGGCGCTGCCCACGTACAACACGAACGGTTGGCGGGTCGCGGTACACACGAACCGCGGCACGACAATAATAATAAGCCGACGACGGCGCGCGCACCACACGACACGCACAGGTTGTCGTTGTCGCACTCGACCGCGCCGTACCCGAATGCGTTTATCGTTATCGTTTTTTATTTTTATTTTTCGTTTTTTCTTTCATAGCTCGGCAATCGTCTCTATCCTTACTGATACACCGCCCTCAACGATTGTCGTTCAGGTCCGTCCGACAGGGAAGTCGTCGTCAGGCAATAATCTCGGTATCATAGGTAACCGCGAACAGACTTGCGAGCTGACATTTCCAGGACACATCGGCCGGGAGGCGCCACTTCGCTCTTCTGATCCGACAATGACCCCTTCGTGGAACCGGATCTGCAAACCTCTGTCGTCGTGGTTGGGCTGCTGACCCACCAGCCGATACCGCCACCGTGCTCACAGCCGTTGATTATCTTCATCCAAACGCTGCCTTGATGATGTCTTTGTCACTGTCTCTGCTGCTGTTGCTGTGCAACTCTGCATTCCGGGCCCATGGTTTCAACCTGGAAACGAGGCTGCCGATCGTTAAACGCTCCTTGGAAGTATCGTACTTTGGCTACTCTGTAGCTGGACACCAGTCGTTCGACGAGATTAAGGGAGAAGTCGAAAACAGTTGGTTAGTGTACCTTGTTGTCAGCGTTGTTACCTAATTTTTGTTTATAAAATTAATTCTGAATTTAATCTACAAACAAATGTGTGAATGTGTGAATGTCTTTTCAACAATTTTCTAAACAAATGATTTTTTTCTTTGTTAAAATATTTAGTAGAAATATACCAATTTTTTTTATTGTTTTTCAGGATTTTAGTCGGGGCTCCAATAGGTAAAAACTTACAACCAAAAACTAACCAGTCTGGTGCGTTATATAAATGTCCATTGACATCATATCATGATGATTGCATACAGGTTGTTACTGATGGAAAGCGAAGTAAGTGCACATCTTTTTTTATTTGGAAAAATCTTTATATACCTAGTTAACTATATTAAAATTAGAAATATCAAAGGTAAAAAAAAAACTCTACAAAAAATGCCTCATTGCTCAATGTCAGAAATGACAAAATTATGGTCATAAAAAATATTGCTCTGGAATCTGGATATTTAAGTGACTAAGTGAAATGTGATACCTAATCCAGAAAAGTTTTCTTTATAAATTAATTATTCAATGATCTCCCTGACACATTGTTAGGACATTATTAATGTTTGAGCCCACTAATAATAGAAGGTAATCGTAATTCGTAATCACTGTAAAAGTGTTTCTATTAAGTGACTTCTAAGCTCTTCTCCAATACATTAATAATGTCATAATTAACTCTATATAATAAATATTATATTTATATATATTATAATTTACAATGTATAGACTAGAATATAAAAACAATAATTTAGCAAGAAATTTAGGTTTATAACTTATACAATTATATAATTGTTAATTTGTAAACTTAAAAAATATCTCATGAAAATTGAGGTTATTAGGTTAAACTATTTTTGAAGTTGATAATAATGATTTTTGTTTTCTTTTTTAAAACAGACCCAAATAATGGACTTTATGACCCTTGTAAGTGAAATTATGGTAACTTTTGTGTTTGTTCATGGTTTGTTTATTGCAATTTGCATTTTAATATGTTATGTGTTGCATCATAACATAATTTATTAAAGCCTATTTCATATATTTATATGAATATTTTTTTGATTGTTATATAACAAGCATTGCTGCCATGTAAATACTGCTTAATTAGTTGGAGTTTTAAATCCATCACATTAGTATGGTCTGATCATATTTTAGAAAATACGTTTCATAAACGCATGACTCAAAGTTGATGTATGAAATAGTTAACTGCACTGATGTGTGTAATATTAAGCTTAAAATGTATATTTATTATTTAATTAACTTTTGCAAACATTCAATATTATTACTATTAGGTTTCATATAAATAATTATTTACCGCAAAACGCAGTAGGTATATATTTTATAATACTTTCAGTATATTTCCACAACAATTTAATTACTTAAACTAGTAAATATAAATGTTTAGTTAGGTTATGACGTTATGTAAGGTACTATT
>NC_042493.1:61171465-61216273 GCF_005508785.2 Acyrthosiphon pisum
AAAACAACAAAAATATCTTTAATTCCCATAATAAATTGATATAAATTTATCCTTGTGTATACAGTGTGATTTTTTTTTTTTTAATTGAACACTTATAATTTTAATAAGTGTTACATTATTTTGAAATTTTTCTTTTGATAAATTCAAGATACATGTAATTCTACCATTTTTTTTTTTATATTGGCCTGTGGTCACTTTTATAGTTGTTGGTAAAACAACTTTTGATCTCTAAATGGCAATTGATATTTTTAGTTTCACTATTTAAAGCAGAATACTTTTCAAAAAAAGTTGACTTATAACAGTGCCGCAGTTAGGGAGGTATTTATCAGTTAAGCTGCCGGTATATTTTATGCGGACAAGTCAAATATATAACTTAAATAGTCGGTTTGGTAGGTATCATGATACACTAACTCAGTTAGATCATAATCACAATATCGCACTGTCAGAATAATAAGGCAATAACTTAAAAAAAAGCAAATGTTCAGGAAAATGTATATTTAGAATAAAGTGACAATTTTTTCATCAAACAAAAAATAATGTTAAGGGTAGATACATATTTATAATTTTGTTGTGATTATAATCAAGTGATTTTTATCTTTTGTGTGTTTTAAACTTGAAAAAACAAAATTTAAAAATGTTCTAATTATGGCTTTATAGCACTACCTTTTGAATTGATTTTAATATTATTTTGGCTGTAAACAAAATATATGAAGTATTAAAAATTATGATTTAATTAATTTAATAATATTATTTAATACGTTGATGATGATCTAAAAAACACTTAAACTGCAAAATAAAATAATAATATAATATAATATTTAATTTATAAAATTAACAACTTCAGTCTCTTGAATGTTTCATTATTTTTAAGAATATTTATACTCAAATTACTCTAAACTTTGTATGCATAATTAATTGGTATTAGAATATAGTATAATATAGATCATTAATTATTACTAATTTATCATTAATGTTATTTATTATCATTTATCAATTAGCATATCAATATTTGCCCCATATAACATTAAAAATGTATCACTAAATTTTCTAGTGATAAGTTCTTATATCCTATCCATTCTTATATTATCTATGGTTTCAATAAATATTTTTGTATCACACAAACTATAAAGTTTTTAACTCTACCACAAGAAGTCATTATAGTTATTATAATAATACAAAAATATACACAATTTAAATACTATAAATTATATAAATAGAGTATGACTAGGGTAAAAATTAGTGTAATAAATTAATGACAGTGTGATATGTGTACATTATATGCTATAATTATATTCAAACCGATCTGTCCTGTATGACTTTATGTCCCAAATTTAGGTGTTCCTCAGTTATCCAAGTAGTTGCGGCATTCACTGCATAATATAAAATATATTGAACATACAACAGCATTTTATTTATTAAGAATCATTTCTAGTTTTTATGAACGGAGTACCTAATGGAACACACTTTTTTGGCAAACCTATTGCTATATCTTTAACTCGCCATCACTATTAAAATAATCACCTTATATCTCAAATTTATGATTACTAAATAAAAAAAAGATGAAAAGTAGGTCTATAATATAATATTTCTGGTCCTATGTATTATTGCAATCTCAATTTCTGGTACTATTGAAATTATTTCTTTACAATAATTATGTGTATTAGATAATTTTTTTTAGATGTTCCATGTATGTTAGGTTCAAATTTAAAATGAGTTTTCTTAAGTAAAGAATAAAGATGCTAAAAAAACTAATTAATAATAATTTTTTATTATTTAATTTATTTTGGATACTGGTGTATATTTAAGATCCATATATTTTTGGATGTAAAAACTTTACATAAAAATTCAAGCTTAGGATTGTTAATATTAAGACTCAGATTTGTATGCAATTGCATATTTTTACTTGTTGATCGTTTTGTATACTAAGTAAGTGGGTGGGTACAATGAATATAATACATACAAAATGTTTCATATCATTCTTGTTCATGTTTTTATATATTTAAAGATTTTTAAATTTTAGGCCATAAATATATTTTGTGATTTTAATGTCACTTAGTTTATATTAACGTTTTGCAATTTATAAACTTATCATTAAGGCAGAAGAACAATTACATATTAATGTATACATTTTCATTTTCAGCTTCATTATATTTATACATTTTTAACATTAATTTTAATTTAGTTTAATTTACAAAATTGATTAACTCCTCGTAGGTATATTAATTTATTATCAAATATAAATTATAATAATTGAAATAGACTTTATTAAGTTGTAAATTGTAATGTTATGGCTATCATAAATATATTTTTTTGCATGATTATGATGCACAATATGGCATGAAAATGATGTTTAAATGCTTTGAAAAAAAACGTTAATTAATGTATGATATCATGTGAATAGAATTCAATTTTAGCGTCATGGCTTAACAGTCATTTGTATATAATAATTAATAGCAATAAAAGCATAATACGTGATTTTGAATGGCATGTGAAATGCACGTACACATATTTTGTGATTATTTTTTATTTGACGATACGACCAATATTTGTATGCACGTTACCAATATTATTTCGTAGTTTGACCTTCAACCATTAAATACTGACGAAGCTGCATTTCATTTATTGTAAAGAAAGGTTTGCTTGTACAGTTTCCGTTGATAGGCGGTAAGCGTCATGCATGTTTACTTAAGGATTTATAATGCATACATCGTGAAAATATAATTTTATTTTAGAACGTGATATAAATGTTTAAAACAATGGCTGAAAGTCTTAATGTTAAGTCATCTATTTTTAGTATTTTTCTTACTCATTATTTAACATTACAGAAAAAGTATAATTCTAGTAATGACTAAGTAGGTAGGTATCGATGTGCTTTATGTACAAAATATATGTTTGCATAATCATTTTTTAAAGAGTATTCTACACTCGCATAACAGGAACATTATATCCCTACATAAATACATTATACACTAAATTTACGTTTCTCAATCTCGCCGCACTTTTTTTGTTTTGAATATTAGAGTAAAATCTACTACGAAATTTAAAAATGTTAACAGAAAACATATTACATAATCCGATCTCTAGCCGGATTTTTTGGATATTTAAATTCTGAAGTGAGTTTATAATTAGATAGAAATTAGAAATAGAATATAACAATATAAAAATACTTATAGCTAGTTTTAAAATAAAAATATCGAAAGATCCGACGAGAGCATGGATAATGTTATATTCTTTAAGTTTGATATTTGATAGTTAGCACATTTCTCTCATATTTTAAAATAAAAACAATAATACTGTATTGGATAATATTTGTGGAACGTAAATTTATTAGGTTGTGTACTTATGTGTGTGAATGACAGTCAGCAGAGACAACGAATGCGGGTCGTCGTAGTACCTAAATACACAACACACGCCTTTTATAGTGCACAAAAACTGTTTTTAGTTGATTTCAGGGTGTGCATAGCTATAATATTTCAAATCGTTTTGATTTTGAATCAAAGCTTAAATTACTTATAATATTTTATGTTGGTATAATATAATATAGAATTGTTAAATTTACACATATTTCATCTTTTAGTGCATATTTCGGTGTTTTGTTTTGTTTTTTAGACATTTTTTTAAATAATTATCATGAAAATATAAAAAAAAAAATATATTTTTATAGTTTCGATTGATATTGAAATAAATTAATAAGTATACACTATGACTTGTAGGTATAAACGAATTTCCCGAATATAACCTTAGATTAATAATATACGAATACTAAAATAAAAAAATCGATTCCGAACTCAGATTCCTTATAATATTGATATTTGATATTAATTGATTCCTATTTTCTTCTTATAGATTTAAAACTATCAAAAAACAGATATGTTTGAGAAAAGTATTTATAGTAGGTATAAGTTATTTATTGTTATTTAGTGTCCCATAATTTTTTTTATTGAATATTGGGAATAAATGGATTTTTTCATGGATTATGCATACTTGAACATTTTAGTGCATATTATATTATATTTAAGGTTTCTCGGCGCATTATATTTGCTTTATTTTTAATGCATATAAATCCACGCTCTACTGTTGACTTTTTTAATTTTCTAATCGATAGTAAAACTATATTCAAATTTTAAATCATGTACGTATTTGTCATAAACAACATTTCACGAAAAAAATATCATCTGTCTAAAACATTTGCTTCATATTAAAAATAAAACAATTTGAAATTTAACATATTTGGGAAGGTGCACCATTATATACGATTAGAGTTTAGTCTGTTTTTTTCAGGCGAATACACTAGGAGCAAAACCTTGAGAAATATATTGTTTTTAAATAAGTATATAATTGCATTTTTCAATTCATTTTTATCTAAAGTATTTTCTTTAGTTATATACCTACATAATAATTTGTTTTCCTTATTAATATTTCGACCGTTAAAAATAGATATCGATTTTATTACGGTTAAGTGAACTTATCACATCTACATACGCAGTACGCACACTATTGTGATGCACAAGCTATCGGGCTTCAAGTGCTTTTTGTTTTACTAATCTATGTGATCACTGGTATTTAATTTATTTTTAAGTTGTACTGGTGTATATTTTATCTGTACTGGTCACATTTAGTCATAAGTCATAACAATATGACATGCTGAGAGCCTGAGATATTCATAATCATCAGTTATAGGAAATAGCAATGACTCGACTGGATCATTTTGTTAGGATGACTATATATTATATTTTTTTACTCTTCTATACTGTTAATTATGTTACACCAGTGTTTGCTTATTTCAATTTAAATTATTTACATACTTAAAAGTTATCTGTGTAAATTATTGGAACTAGAAAGGAATGAACAATTTTGTTATTTTTCCTTGAAAAAAAGAACTCGTTCATTTTCCCGTTTTTTTTTTTTATAAAAAGGAATTCGTTCCATGATTCCGTTCCTTCCAAACACTGTTACACCGTAGATACGCTGCCAAACTGACAAAACACAAAAAACGGAGTTTTAAAAAAAATGAATTTGCTTCAAAACGTTTCAAAGTCAATTTAAAAAGCTTCTATTTATATATTACTTGAAGCTTATTGCTTTTATATTAAGAGGATCCGAAACCGACCGTATTTAAGGAGTTAAATATAGGCAATTTTCCTAGGTTTTGCGTGTAGGTCGTATAAACGTGTACGTAGGAAGTGATCATTATTCATTAGGTAGACAGTGTGTGTGACTGACGACTGTGTGACATTGTGTGAAATAAATAGTGGAGCGCTCCTGAACCCACTTGTCACCGCCGCAACGTGACTGCCGACCGGAAAATAGTCTGATTTGTATAATTGTATGTACTTTTTGTCAATCTTACCGGTGGCTCTAATAATGCGATAAAACTTTTGAAATTTGATTCGAATTAATTAGTATGTCTAGTGCAACGTTTTCAAAATTTTTTTTACTATACACCCTAGTAGATTTTAAAAAAATTCATACTTGCCCTAAATCACTTATAATTTTAAACAAAAGTTAATGACGTTTTCTTTTTTGGTTATAATCAAAAACAGTAATACATATGAGATAAATTACAAAATAGGTAACCAAATAATTTTTAACCTAACCTGCAAATAGGACAATATTGTAAATTGTAATCATTATAATTATTGTATTGTTATTAAAACACGATAACAGTCCAAAATAACAAAACATTTACTTATTAATTGTTTTTATTGTATTGATTGTAAATTTGTAAAATTGTATAGGTATCTTAATCTTTCCATTTCATCATAGCTTTATTACTTAACACCAGTGGCATGTTGAGCTCATTTTTGGTGAGGATCAAAACTGTATACAAGGTAAACTCACCCACCCACTCCTCTTTATGTTTACAACGGCATATTTTCCAACTGAGCAAAAAAGTTTAAATAAAAAATTTACAAAATATGCATACATTTGTAACAATTTGTATAATCGGATATGATATTTCTGTGTATACCTAGTCACCTAGGTGGCTAGGTATTTTGTGGCAGGGGGACCACCACCAACCAACAATTTTGAAGGAGCAATGCTCCAAAATAATACCTTCGACATGACACTGCTCAACAACCCCCCCCCCCCCCCCACCATGCAGTACCTCAATTTCTGTCTTTTCGAAACACTAGTCTAGTGTCTTATTTAAATCGATTAGTTCTTTTAAAATTTTTGATTTAAATTCCAAAAATAAATTTGAAATATTCAAATAATTTATAGGCTATACATATTTATATTTTAGTGTCTTCTGATAAATAATTGACCACTTATTACCATTATATAATTTTTAAACTCAGAGATCAATTTTTAAATTTCTACATTGCATGTTTAAAGATTAATGAAGGCATTTTGTAGTGTTTTACTACATTTTTTAGGGCATTACAATCCCTGTCCTATGTTGTCTAGATATAAACTAATATTTAAATTAATTTCATTGGTGTGTAAACATTAATTTATGTTATTAAAAAATCAAAACGTGACTAGTAGTGGTTAAAAATAAACTACAGTATATATGTGTAAATATTGACTGTTATAAACATTTTTTAATATTTGTGTAATACAATGTGGTAATTTAATTATGAATGTATTTTATTTAAAACATTACCATAAAAATTAAATTAAATTGTATATTATTATGTATTTTGAAACTACTTTTATTTAGATAGCTTGATAAAATAATGTACATTAAAAACAAGTCCTGAATATCCTCATTGCATGATAGTGTTATTGAATTTAGGGTATTCAAATTTGTAATAAACATGGTTTTTTTTTTTATTGATATGGGTTTAATTGGATGTTTAAGGTGTATTTATGTATATTTAACTTGATTTAGCTATTGGGTGTAAATATTCTTAAGGTTTAATATGTTCACCATATTGTCATACAATGAAGATGAATATGGAAATCATCATACAGGAATTAACCAAATCATTATTGTGTGTATACAGTTTGTTGTACACAGTAAACCTAATACGCTTCAATAATCCAGGAAAAATGTAATTTTGAGTATTTGTCAATATGATTTTAACTCTTTATTTTTCTGTAGCCATTGATTCTACAAAACTCTCTCCACCCAAGAATGACGAAATTAAAGAAGGGCAATGGTTAGGCGTTATTGTACGAAGTCAAGGACGCGGCAGAAAAGTCATGGTATTATTAAAACATATTCATATAATATATTTTCACTTTATGATCAATTAAACAATAAGATTCAAACAATAAATTAACTTATCTATTTTACTGTTTAGAAAATAATTTTTAAAAATTAAAAGGTATTCTATACTAAAATGTGATCATAAAGTTAAAATTATTGTAATAGTAGGTACGTAAAAGTAAAAGGTACAACAAAATGTGGTTGTAGAATGATTTTAAATTTCCTCTAGAAGGGCGGGGCGTTCTTTTTTAAAGTGAGGAAATCATAACAAATTTCTGATTACAGATTTTGTCAACATTATGAAAAAACCAACATTTAAATAAAAAATCATTCCACAAAAATATTTTTTAGTTGCCTGTTTATTTTTTTGGCCATGTCATATCATTTTTAAACAAATTATGTGTTTGAATACATAAATAAACATTTTAGGTATGTGCACATCGATACATAAATCGAGGTGATGAGTATCAATGGGGACAAGGCCTTTGCTATACTTTGACACAAAACTTAGATTTTGTTGAATGTTGGGAACCATGTAAAGGTCGAGAGACAGAAAAGTATGTTGCTTAAAAATATGTTAATAATACAAGTACAATATCAAAATATTGTTTATTTATTTTAAATTAATTAATTAATGTATGATTGTGATTTAGGGGTCAAGCACAATTTGGTTATTGTCAAGCTGGCACAAGTGGAATGTTGTTAAGCGATGATACTGTAGTTATTGGCTCACCTGGCTCATATAATTGGAAAGGCAATGTATTTACGGTCAGTGTATCGGATGACTTCTTACATAGAGATAAAACTTGCTACTACAGTCCGGTTCGAGATAATGAAGTATCGCCTGTTGATAGCCATAGTTACTTAGGTAACTATTTTTTTGTGAAACATTTGAATATTATATTTCTATTAAAATGTACGTTTTAACAATTCTTTTTACTTTCTTAGGTATGTCTACTACCGCTGACTATTTATTTGGTAGACATAATGATATGGTTTATGCAGCTGGTGCTCCACGTGCTAATGGAACAGGCCAGGTCGTACTATTTACTAAATTAAGACCGTCTGTAAATCTGATGGATGCAAAAGTTATTATTAGTGGAGAACAATTTGCTTCCAGTTTTGGTTATGAATTAGCAACTGCTGATCTCAATGGAGACGGGTATGTAGTAGTTTTATTTATAAACATTTTTTGTTAAAATTGTTTTATTTGACATTAAACTAACTAATTTTTTTAAAAATTTGTACCTAGTCATTCATGTATAAATATTTCTTTATTAAATTACTTTTATTGCTTAATTTATATAATTAATGGAATATTAGAAATTATAATTCGTGTATTTTAATACAGTGAACCAGATTTAATAGTTGGTGCACCATTTTATTTCACAAAAGAGACTGGTGGAGCTGTTTATATTTATATGAACAATAAAGATCATTGTTTTAATTGCAAATCACCAATTAAACTTGTCGGGAAACCAGAATCCAGGTTTAAGTCTAAATATTATACAGTTCTTAAGTATGTGTATCAATCATTTGTTAAATTTTTAGATTCGGATTTGCAATAACTAATCTAGGGGATTTGAACAAAGATGGGTATCATGACATAGCCATTGGTGCACCGTATGAAGGAAATGGAGTTATTTACATTTATCAAGGTTCAGATCATGGAATCATTGTGGAACCTTCACAAGTTAGTTAAATTTTTTTTCTATTAGATTATTAACACATATAATTTATATCATACAATTAAAAAGAATATGAGCCTTACCTAATTGTATTTATATTCCTAGATAATTAGAGCAGAAGATTTAGTGGTAGAGAATCTTAAAATAAGTACACTAGGATATTCATTAAGTGGTAATGGAATGGATTTAGATCAAAATGGTTACCCAGACTTAATATCTGGTGCTTATGAGAGTGATATGGCAATATTGATTAGAGCTCGACCAATTGTAAACATAACAATTGAGGTTCGACCTCCAGAAAAACTCCGGAACATCGATCCTACTAAAACGGGTTGTTCGGCCAACATAACATCTTCAGTTACTTGGTAGAACAGCATAATTTTTAAACAGCTTTATCTTATAAGATTTAACCAAAAGTTTGTTTATAATTTGTACAGTTTTACATTCGAAACTTGTTGTACGTTGGAATCTGCGAACGGAGCTAGATCTGATGGAGAATGGGGCATTCAGTTGCATTATAGATTGGAAGCTGAAACATTTCAAGAAGGTCGTAAGTTTTCTAGGGTTTGGTTTGGACCAGATCATATGATAAAGTCACAAACAATTGAAAATATTGTCACTGTGGATCACAACAAAAAAGAAATGTGCCAACAACACACAGCTTACATAAAGGTACTTATTGCAACTAATTTTTACTTATCATTTGTTTATACTATGATCCTGTCATAGGAGAATACAATGGATATTCAGTCTCCAATCGCAATGCATATTTCATATTCACTGGTACAAAATGATGTTCCTGTTCTAAGACCTGGTGATCCAGTACCTTCTTTAGATGATTTGCCGGTTTTGAATCAAAACCAAGCAGAAAAAACATTTTTTGCCACATTCCATAAGGACTGTGGGAATAATGATAGATGCGAAAGTAGAGTACATGTGAATGCTGAATTGTTGTTACCTAGAACACCAGGTATATTAATATCTATTATTATGTTTTGAATACTGTAATATTTTAATAACTTAATCCAATAGGTTTTTATTTTTATTCAATCGATTTATTATTTCAACATAATGTTCTAACTCATTTCACATTTGTGATCAATAGTATTTTATTTTATTTTGATTTGTTTTCAGATGATAAATATGAATTAGTAATAGGTCAGCATGTTGAAATACTTTTAAATACAACTGCACACAACCAGGGAGAATCTGCATATGAAAGTAGAATGTTTGTTATTCACCCTTATTCGTTTAATTACATAGGCACGGTGAAATTAGAAGACGTAAGTTAAATAATCAAAAACCATTTCTTATAAATGAAAATTAATGATTTATATTTTTAGACAAAGCAAGTGGATTGTAATCCATTCAACAAGACATTAGTTGTTTGTGCTCTTGGAAATCCATTTAAGAAATCTGCGATTTCTAATATTCAATTGCGCTTTGATCCAAAAGAATTGAATGATTCCGAAAATCAATTGGAGTTTATTGTGTTTTCTAACTCTACATCCCATGAAGTTGAACCCCAGAGTCCATTATTTTTGCGTGCCAATATAATTAAACAAGCTGAATTATCATTGAAGGGGTAGGTGTGCACAACTATAAACTTGAAATGAACTATATTAGAATAATGTTATTATTATAATCTATATTAGGTTAGCACGTCCAGAACAAGTGTTTTATGGTGGTCAAGTGAAAGACGATATGTCTGTCAAGTATCGCGATGAAGTTGGTTCCAGAGTATTGCACACTTATCAAGTGTTTAATTCCGGTCCCTGGAAGGTGTCTAACCTAGTAGTAAACATTGAATGGCCCTATCAGGTAGCCAGTCACTTTACTCCAAGAAAATGGTTGCTGTACCTGGATGAAAAACCGTATGTTGAAGGTATGTGTTGAGACAAAGAAAAATACTGAATATAACTTTTTAATAAAAAAATGTATTGTTTTTTAATTGTTCAGCAATAAGTGGTGGAGAGTGTTATATGACTCAAGGACAAGTCAATCCATTAGGTTTACCAGTACGCCCAGGAGTTCAAGAGATGCCCCTTGATAGTATTAGTACAGAAAACATTGCTTTGAACAGTCACATGATTTCAAAAACCACAACCAGCATAATAAAAAATAGTAGTTCTGGTTATTATCAGAACAGAGTACGTAGAGAACAAAATTATGTTGTTGGTGCAGAAACATATGTTAAAGATAATGGAAAGCATATAGATGTAGTCAAAATGGTGAGAAATATTAAAATTTTGGGTTATTATATAACAGGTTTGCTTAATTTTACCAAATTTTATGTTTTTTAGAACTGTCTGGTGGGAAATGCCAAGTGTTTCAAGTTTCATTGTCTTATAAACAACTTACAAAAAAATCAAGAGGCAACAATATTTATTAAGGCTAGGTAAGACATTGTTGTGGTTTTGTATAGGGTAAACGTACTGTGTCACTATAGTTATTGACATCGCACCAAATGTGAATGAAGCAATAAATTAATAATTTTAGTTAACTCAATTTTTTTTTCAGACTGTGGAATTCTACTCTACTAGAACTGTTTCCTAAAGTTGATTCCGTTCAAATTGTATCGAGAGCAAAAATTCATTTACCCCCTGAATTATCATTGCAACAAAATCGCTCAGACGATGAGTTTGAAGTAAGTTTTTTGTATTATTTGTATTCATAACATTACACCTAGTGTGATAGTTTGAAGATGTATGATAGTTACTGAAAAACAGTAGAATTGTAAACATATGAAATACATTTTAAAATATTGTTAAATCAAATAATTTAAATACAGATACATTATATTATGGATGAATTTATTTGAACTATTTTTACTTTACATTATTCCTAAAACTAATATAAAAATATAAAATAATAATCAGACATTGAAATATTTTGATTAATGTTTTTGAAAATTAAATTATAAGATTATGTACCTTATTCAAATGCTTGTTCTAATACAATTAACATGGTTCTTATAGGTGGAGACAACTGCTAAAGTGGATTTATTGCAACAAGAAAACGAACCAATCCCGTGGTGGATAATTATTCTAGCTATATTGGTAGGGCTTTTGTTGTTAATCTTGTTGACCTTGCTACTATGGAAATTAGGTTTTTTCAAGAGACGAAGACCCGATCCTACACTTAGTGGTAACATTGAAAAACACAGGGTAGATGATAATTACTATGACTATTAGTTAATAATTGTTTAACAACTTGCGATATTTATTTGTCATACATTTTTTTTTTACAAATTTTTTTTGTATTTTCATAAGACTTTTATACGATATACTTAGACTAAGACCAATTGTACTTATAGATAATTTATTATAATTTTTTTTCTGCATATATATTATTTTTACATTACTTATTTACCATTCTTGTAAATTATTGCCATAATATGTAATATTTTAAAATAATTGTTGTATGTTTATCATAATTTTCGTCTTCCTGAACATTTCGCTGCGAATAACAAACTTCAGCTTGTCGAAATTATTTTTATTATATTTATTATACAACTTAAGCGGTTTTTTTTATTTCTTAATCAACAGTTTATAATATTTTTTTTAACCATAATATTATGATAATTTTCCCAGGTATACCGTGACAGTAATGGTGTTTTTAATGTCTCTGAGCTGTTAGGAGTTGAAAAATACTATGACGGTCCTATAACATTTTCTGACATTAACACTTCCTTGTATGTGACATACTTTTCATTAGGCTTGAATGTATTATTGAAAATATTACCAAGACAGTATTAGCTGCGATGTGGCATAATATGTGGGTTTAATGTACAGAGTGTTTCTGAAATGGATAAGGGCTAATATATACGAACTCAATGTGATGGCCCAATAAGAATTTTTTTGAAATTTTTTTTCTATCTTCATAATCTGGGCTTATACATAATATTTTTAGAACATTATCTTAAATGTAAAAACAAATAGTCAAGCTGTATTTTTTGCAAAATTCTCATACGAATCGAGGTGTTACATAATTTTCAAGCTAGTCGAGTGTTTTTCACGCTCGAATTGCTGATTAAAAAAAAATGGTGTGGCACATTGATTTGTATGAGAACACTACAAGATATATAGTTATTTGTTGTTATTTAAAATACATGATTATCTAACGTATTATTTTACATTGTCAACTAATAAAAATGATAAAATAAAAATAAAATTAGGGTTAACAAAGTTTTAAATGATCAAATTTACTTTTGTTTCATTATTTATTTTGGTATATTGTGTTGTCAAAATATTACGTGTATTATTGGTTTTTGAACTTTTGAAGATTGATACTTAAATTTACGCAGTTTTAGTAATTGTTTGATATACATATAATATAGACATATTATATATTTATATCTTATAAAGAAAGTTGATGGCTATTTAAAAATATTATTATTTTTTTATATTCAGTTTCAACAGTAATTTACAAAAATGGTTAATACTATTAAATATTGGTTTTACTTATGTTATATTTATTTAAAGAAAACCATTTTTGTAAATTACTTTTGAAACTGAATGCAAAAAATGTTCATATTTTTAAATAGCTATCAATTTATTTTACAATATGTATATAATATATATTGAACAATTGGTAAAACTGCATAAATTTAAGTATCTTTCCAGTTCCCTCCAAAGTTTAAAAACTATTTAATTACTTAATAATTTAACAATTTAATATTATGGCAAATACCTACAAAAAAAAAATGTATTCAAATACAAAAATAAACTGTCATTACTCATTATGACATTTAGGACAATAATGTAATAACTGTATAAATAAAATTATATTTTTTTATCGCCTTCAGTGAGAAAACTAATAATAAAAAGGTATGAAATTTTGTAAATATCAATTAAAATATGTATATATTTTATACAAACTTTTCTATAAGTTATGTGTAGTATGTTAAATAATTCATTTGAAATAATTCTATATTAAGCCTCAGAAAATTGTAAAGATAAGTTATTGAAAAGAAAAAATTTTTGGTAATAAAAATAGTATTTTTGGGCACCTAAAATTACCACTGTGTAATGACGGTGTCTATAACAAACCGGGATCTACCTAAATAGTAAATATGCATAGTCAATAGTCATGCTATATTATTCAGTGTATGCATTTGAATACTCAGTAAAAAGTAATGTTTGAGTACAGATTATACTATATTATATTTAGATATTTTACATAATATTATATTGTGTTATTCTCAATATATATTTTTTATTTTTTGTGATTAGGTAGGTATTGAGAATCATAACCACGGAATACATATTATATTTACGTAGCGATAACATTACAATAATTTACGACATTTATCCCAATATTATAATAAATTAATATACCTACACAGAGTTACTAAATTATGTAAATTAAACTAAATTAATATTAATGTTACAAATGTATAAATAAAAATAAGCTAAAAATAAAAATGTATATTCATTGGTAGGTACCTAATGTAAATTGGAGCCTTGAGCTGTTCGGTTGTTTCGAATTATAGAATTTTAGAAAATCGTTTACCTACTTTTAATAACGATTAAACTACCAATAATCATTGTGTTATGAACAGTCTTAATTACTGCTGTATATGAAGGTTCATACTTCTACTAAAAATGTAGGCAATTGTGGGATCTGCAGATGTCATTGCCCACTCTAATCATTGGTATGTGTATACTGATTTGAGAATTAATTCCAATTGACAAAGCTGAGCAAGTTAATGATTTTTTTTTTAACTCAGTTAAGTCAAGTTAATATGCACCAATAACAAAAATTTAAAAATTAAAAGTTAATTCACACTTTTTTTTTACATTTTATGAAGTTAAAAAAATGTTAATTTGTTTATACAATGCTAGCGTACCTACTTAATTTTTTTTCCAACCCAAAACTAATTTATAGGATATAGTGCTTATACTTCTACAGTATTTTAATATAAGTTAGATTCGAATGATATAAATGTTTAACTTTAAACAATGTACGATACATTTTTTTTGACACGAAAACGAAATAGACTGAAATAATGAAATATAATAAAATTAAAAACAATATAAATTAACTTAACTTAGGTACTTTTTAAAATGAAAAATTAAATCGTTAATTTCACGTTAATTAAGAAAGAAATTTAGTAAGTTAACAGTTAAGTTAATGAAAAGCCAAAAGTAACTAATTAAGTTAAAAAGTTAAAATAAAATAAACTTTTTAACTTAACTTACACTTTTTAACTCGTTAATGCCCAGCCTTGCCAATTGATAATAATATTAATAATAAATTTGACGACGTTTATATAACTATTAAGAGATGGGTTTATTTCTAATTGGTGTGTTAATATTTATATCTCCAATTCACAGGTACACAATTTTTGTCAGTGGTCCCTGAGATCATGACGGCATTTAGTTTGAATAAAAAATGTTTCTAATATTTTGTGGTGAACGGTATACGGCTAATATATAGTAATTGGCTTATTATTTAGGTACCTTTAAGTTTACCTTTAAGTTTTAAGCAACTTTACTGGCTTCTGAGAACATCAGTAATTCAACAGGCGCTGCAAGTAGGTAGGTAGGTATATGTTTATTTTTTCTTTATATAAGTACTCCAACGTTTTGATTAAAATTGTTTTCACTTTTATAATTCAAAAAACCTTTTATACTTTGTTGGACGAATCCAGTATTATTCCATGTCTTATTAAAAATAATTATGTCCAAACCTTTAAGTGAGTCGTTTATCATATACCAAAATTTGTCTATAATTCGATTACCAATATAGGACCTAATATTAATATGCAGTGGTCGGATTTAAATGCCCTTTCAAAAAAATTATTTGTGACCTTAAAACTGTATCTGTGACCAAGATAAATTTGCGAATAGTAAATTTGTGTCTTGGAACCAGGGACTAACCGAACCTAAAATAACCAGTTCTGGAACCGGAATCTTTAAAATATTAAGAACCCATACCAGTAGTTTTCAGTAGGTATACCTAACTATCTATGAAGAAAACTTTTAGTTTGATTTATTATTAAAAAAAATATTTTCCCCTATATTTTTGCATAGGTATGTTATAAAAATCTGAGACATGAACAAAATGCAGACAAAGTGCAGACAATACTCAATATGTTCATGCATCCGTTTATTGTAGTAGTATAACATTTAGAGTCTTAGACCCCAAGATAAAACAATTCTTGGTTAGGTGATCGTACTTCCCCAGTAATTTGTCCCCATATCTTATAAGCTACTTAAGGTTATATTTATATGTTTTTATTAAACAGTACCAATGAGGCCAATTACATATTAATATATTATGTAATATTCAAGGCTGGGCAAGTTAACGATTTTTTTTAACTCGTTAAGTTAAGTTATTTTAAAATAATTAAGTTAAGTTAAGTTAAAAGTTAAATTTAAAAAAAAAGTAACTTAACTTAGTGTTAAGTTAAAATTTGGTAATTTGCAAAAATAAAAATTCCAGACACATAATATGGTTTGTTGGATAGTTTTTCTGGTATATTTCTACTTTACGGGACACCTTTTTTTTTTTTTTTTTTTTTTTTTGATACTTATGTAGTTAAGTACGCTGAAGACGATGGTGAAGTCAGAATTTGGGGTTCAGACTTAGTTTCGAAGTTATGACACTTCAAAGTTAGTATATAATAGGAACGTTTGATAACTTATAAATGTCGCGTCTCCAAGCGGTCCCAGTTGTGGCCCAGTGGTGGTTTACACGGCAAATAGGGGGATATTTTCGATTTTAATGTCCGAGCGAACGTAGCGAGCGAGTGGCCACGCTTGCGATAAACGTATACTTTAAATACATATTTTGAAAACCTATGTTCACCCGTGGTGGTTTACACAGCAAATAGGGGGATATTTTCGATTTAATGTCCGAGCGAGCGTAGCGAGAAATCAAGCATTATAGATATTTAAGGGTTATTATATAAAGTTAAAACTTCAATTAGCTATAACTTCGAGAATAACTTCGTGCGCCAAATTCTGATTTCACCAACATTTTTTTTACCCAAAAAAAGGGGTGTCCCGTAAAGGAGAAAAGTTCCGTTTTTCTTTACGTCCAAGAAAATTACTGGGGAAATTTAAAATGATACATCAAAGTAAAAACACATTCAAAAATTTGCATTATTCTTCGGACGAAAATTAACTTAATTTAGATATTTTTGAAATAAAATTAACTTGAAGTTAACACGTTAATCTTGAAAAAAAAGTAACTTATTAAATTAAAAGTTAATTTGAAAAAAAAGTAACGAGTTAATTAACTTAATTAAAATTAACTTAACGTTTTAACTTAATTTTAATTTTTAACTCGTTAATGCCCAGCCTTGGTAATATTTTACAGTGATTGTATTGTATCTCAATTATAGTTTTTGTTTTTTTGAAGATTTCACTGTGAATAACAAGCTTAATTTTGTCGAAATCATATTTATTATATTTATTATACAGTTTAAACATTTTATTTTTCTTAAACAACAGATTTATGATTTTTCCTTAACATTAATATTATGATTTTTTTTCACGGTAATACTGTGGCTGTAATGGTGTTTTTAATGTCTGTGAGCTGTTTGGAGTTGAAAGACACCGTCACGGTCCGCTGTCCGTCATTTTCTGGCGTGAACGTTTCCGTGTATGTGACATACTTTTCGTTAGGCATGACGTCTCTATGTGAACAAATAATATATATTTAAAAAATATATTAACAAGACATTATTATTGTAGCGATGCTATAATTTATTTGGTAGGTGGTGGCGGTATCGGTGCTTATCATAGACATTATTTAATATATCCAATTTATATATTACGTATTTATGTCTATGGTGCTTATAGTGTGTAAGTGTTTTACCTGAATTTGATGACTCTGTGGATTCCTGGGCCTTCAACGCTGAATGTGCAATCCGTTAAAGTAACAGACAAAGGATTAGTGAAAGAAAATGTTGCTTCGCACTGTTTGTTAACTTGAAGTTGTGAATTTAGCTATAAGACAAATATTAAGATCAAAAATTGTACCTATATATTCTATAATATAATATAATGCTGAAAGCTAATGAAAAATAAATGTATAATTCTATATGCTGATATGGCATGATATCATCTCGGTTCAGTGGTTATACACTTACCTACATAAATACTTATAATGAATATTTTTTTTTATAAGATTCTAGAACCTCACATCTATCTGAATGATATGTGTAAAAAATTGGGTTTCACTTTAAAGGTAGTTATGTAATTTATTATAAATGTGTTTAATAATGTTTTTTAAAAGTATGTTTATAACCTAGTAAATATTTTGTTTTTCGATGGAAATAATATATTATACTGTTTAATAGTATATTAATTAACTATTACACTAGAGAAAATGTTAACAATACATTCGGTAATGGTGAATATTCAGGCATCTGTACATCTACAGTATTTAAATGAGACATCGTTTTGAACCTAAACACCTCTTAATAAATAGGTAATAATGGGAATTGGCCAGTATTTTAAAGAATACTTTTATTTTGTGTTTGGAATACATATTCGAATAAATGAGAATTAAGGTATTCAAAATACGTATTCGAATAGTTCTTAAAAAAATATATTCAGAATACATATTCGAATACTATTAGAATACTTTTTTTAAACTAATTAACATTTATTAATTAATAATTAAAAATACATCGTAATCACGAGTTATTTATAATCTACGGGATACAACACATTGGTGTTTATAAAAATAATCATATCATGGGCCAATAATATATTTCGTTCAAAGAATAAAATTAATGTTCATGATTTATATTATATGTCTTGTCACAAATTTAAAACTATTTTTCTGGATCGGAAAAAAGTATTTTTTTTTTTAATAAATAAATAATACAAATAAAATTATTCAGAATACGTATTTGGATACTTTAAAAAAAAAGTATTCAAATACTTTTATTCGAATACTTTACAAGACTGGAATTGGCCCTTCCTTTACTACCGTCGTAATGTTTCTGTAGGATGATTCCACTACGAGTCTGAGACGCTCGTGGCCTATTTTTTCGATTCTTTTTCATAAGTGTCGTCGAGATATTTACATCCCTTTTGCAATTTTATTTACACACTCACTTTTACATCGAGCTGCGGCTTTTGTACTAAAAAGTCGTCATCTTGGCTCCACAGCTGTTCCGTACCTTCGACGTTGGCCACGGCCGTTATTCTTATCAAACTGTGCGACGACATTTTGTCCATGTACTCTGACGGTTTCACGAAAGTGTGGACATTTTCTCCTAAATTAACAGACGGAAACCGTTAAACGTTTATGACGACAATAATAATATGTCTGTAAGATTTCTATCCGATGGAATGCAATATATTTATTCATACATTTTATTAAGGCACAGGAGTTTTTTATTTTGTAGTTTTTGTACTTTTAAATTCTGAGCGGATCGAGATTGTATTGATTTTACAATGATGCGTTTTTTGTTTTTTTTTTTTTGTTTGTGTAGGTAAATGTGTACACGATTTATAGTAGAAAAATACTTTGATTTTCAACTTCCATATTTTTTCTGGTATAAGAAAGTGAATATTATATTAGATATTTTTAGGAGTTCAAAGTTTTTAATTCCCTTCAAATTATTTCTTCAAAATAATCGGGAAAAACTAACAAGGAAAATCCAGAATATTTATGCAAAACTAGTTTTTCCAAAATATATTTTCTTATTTTATTCAAAGACGAATAACCATTAACCGTAGATACTTGAAATGTTCACCAAATGGTTGTATTAGCTTTTTCTATAACTACATAGTACATGGTATAATGCTAAACATATTTGGACTATTTTTGAATAATTATTTATAGACATTTCACATTTTCAGTTTTATTTAGTTTTTTTTTTTATAAATATCGATGGAAAATGTTCACTTGGTCAAAGAGTTTGAAAATGTAATACAAAGTTCCTCATATAAGTTATTATTAGTTTTATATTAAAGATACATAATATAGATTATAAGATATATATATAGTTTGTAAATTTATAAAATTTAAAATGATTATAGATTTATAGCTATACCTATTTGAATTCAAATTGAGTACATAGGTACACTATTACAGTGGTTAGTGACTTAATAAATGATAAGGTACACTCGGAACCTGGATTACCTACTGTACAGCAGATCAGTTACTTAGTGTCCTCCTTTTTTTTTGTTGTTTCTAACTTTTGAACTGGATGTTTGCCGGTTAAAAATCGTTCGTATATATTTATATACTTTTATTTTTACCTTCATACAATTTCCGCACAAGGCAGCAGCCACATTTGTTTATGGGTGGATAAACCCAGAACTGCCACCGGTCCTACATGTCCCATAATTACCATAGCGGGCATAACACAACTCAATAGTTTTTCCTATACGTTTATACTCTCACTGAACCGCAGACTTCTCAGTAACAAATATAAAATCGAAAAAGCCGCCTCTTGAGAACCACGGGAAAATACCATAGATAATGTACAATATATTATGGGAAATACGTACTTTGATTGGGTTTCAGGACGAATTTCGCATCGCTTCTTTTCAACTTGTTGATTGTCGTTCCAGTGTACAGGATCGACGATGCCGACAGTACGATTGAAACGGACCGTGGTTCCGAAGACGTGTTCTGTGTGATGATTAATAATAATAATAATAATAATAATAATACATTTAATATAGGTACCACGTGGCGAGGTAAGTGAAGTTTAGTTTAACTAAGTAGTAAGTACTAATTATATATGGGCCAAGCAATGTGAAAATAGTTCGGCTCCCATGTAGTAATTAACAAGGGGGAAAAAAAGTACTAATTATATATTGTAGTCAATGGCATATATAATTCATTTAGATACTTAATTAGCACCCCCTCTCATCGCTCTTTTAAATGTGCTATTATAGTATGTAATAATATGTTTAATATATCATCGAACGTTCTTTTTTTTTTAAAGTAAGTATAGGTACTTATTAAAAATAGTGATGTGTTATATCTTGTCTTACGTGCATGCTCATTGCGATTTTGAAACTTTCGCCCAGTGTGATTTGTTCGATGTCGGAGAGCTTGAACTCGACGTCTTCGATTTGTGAGTCATCCATGTCGTATATATCCTGGGCGATCGGAACCATCTTAATGGCTTTTTTCACTGCCATTTTGTCCTCAGGTGAGTCTAGATCAACAACGGACGTCTCGTATAGTAAATAGTTGTTTATATATTGTCTAAACATATAATATATTTACTATATCTCATAAATTGATATTATGACTACTATTCCAGCGGCACAACTGGCCCAAATATATTGGTCTTATAATTGCACTTATCTACAACTATCCTTTTCTAAAATCTCCAACTCTACTTCCACCCGATCGTCGTCAATATTAGTGAAATTAACTCAAAATTAATAATAGTTGCACATCTGCATAGTTGGAATATTGTCTACGAAAAAATTGACACGTGCACCGTGACGTCATTTATTTTACTCTGATATCGTCTCGAACCCTGATTGAATTGATCGGATATGTCAGTTGTTGGAGTGATGGAGACAGTTATAAATAGTGAAAACCTTTTAAATAGTTACAGGTATATAAATATCGTTGTGACCACGACGTAGGTCAAAATATCAAATACCTACTCGAATAACGATAAAAATGTTTGTCTTGATACGCCCTGTGCGTGTCCGTCGATCGTAACTATACAAGTGATAAACGACTTGTAATATTGTGCTAAGACGTATTATTATGCATTTAGTGTAAAAATATTTTTCCGGTTTATTTTTCCGTTATAGGTACAAAACGATTTTGTATGATTATATTATTATCACATAATAATATTATTTACATCCATTTTACGGGCGTTTTCCACGTTTTCGGTAAGTACTATCATTTTTCTTAAGTTATTATTGGGCAGCTATTATTATTTTCAGAAATAATGAATAGTGTCATTTAAAAAAAAAAAATGGATAATTGTTGGCTCGATTTGGGATACTATATTAATTACTATTGTATGTTGTCTGTTTCCCTCTCTATCTCGTAGACGTGACAAAATAATTTAAACTATAATCTACATATTATTAATATTATTATAACTAGTTTTCATTCATACCGAAAGGATTTTTGTAGAGTTCAGTAATGTCTTCCATGTCTTCGATTTCCGGTAACACTTCTTGTCCGATTTTTTTCGTCACTATTAGTTTTCCGACGCTACAAACCAAACATGTTATGCATTAGGTATATGGCCGATTATTATTAGTTATTATAATATGGTAGGTAATATTATATATTATAATTAATTGCAATAAGTTATTAGCTGCAAAATTCAAGTATATTTTATGATATCTTTGTATTATACCTATATTATAATATCATCTAGTATACGCATCATATTGTTATGGCAATCACTAATGCGTCGAGTGTGTGCCAAAGGCACAGTTTTTCTTACCTACGCTGGACGTGGAAGGATGGAATAATTTCAAAGTCAAAATACATGAATACACACCCCTCCCTCCATTACCATCAATAATAATATATTTTAATATTTTATGTAGTTTTTGTCTGTCAGTGCGTACGGTAATAATATGAATAGCCGTAATAAAGTAATACAATATATATAGGTACAAGGTATATATACTGAGTGGTGTGGTATACTGGGTATATAAAAGATCTAATATAGTCTGTGCCTATGTAATATTATGCATATATAAGCATAAGACAATACAAATATGTGCTATATAGGTAGAGCAGAATCCAATGAAATGGTTTTAACGTAGATACAGTATGATATCATCAGTTTTCAGTAAATTTTGCGTTTTGTTTAAAAAATATGTTGAACAGCTAGCCTTATAAGTATAATAGCTTTGAAAACAAAATTATCGGTTATTAGTATAGAAATACTCGAAACGTCAGTACCATAAAAATTCGATTGACATATTATTATTTTTTTGTAATTACTAATTATTAAATAAAATTGTACCTAGACGTAGCTACCTCGGGTCATTGATAATAATAGAAATTTAATGTGCTTTATACCAGTATTATATCTGAAAGGTGTGCCCTTTTCTACAAACTGGCCAATTCCATGTTTCCGCCAAAACAATTTATGTACTTTTAATAATTAATGATGTTATATAGAAAGTTTATTTCAAATACTACTAAAATATCGAAAATCTGTATATTATTAGGTATACTATTATAGACCCTATTATATAGATTATCATTATAATATTTTTAAAAAATACAATATACCTAACTACATTAATTGCATTATTTTTCTTAGTATTGCACTATTGCTTACAATAAATTATTCTAAAATATTAAAACGTAAAATATACTTTTTGTTTCATATTTTATAGTATTTTAGATAAACTTACTGTTCAACAGCATGTGATTTTAATGATATAGCAATTGTCTTAGTAGAAAGTGGAAACGTAGAATTGGTCAATATCTGTTTTGGTGGAAACGGTTATTGATGGAAAAAGACGGTAAGGGGTATCGTGTTACACCTCTATTATATGCACTCAGTACTCACTAATTCGGTATCGTCTTCACTCTGGCCCAAAATCCGTCTTCCGATTCTTTGAAAACGCACATGTCGGCCCGCACTTCCGTGTAAACGAATGTCGTGTCGAACCCGATGTTGACTTCACCCCGTCGGACTGCCTCGACGGGCGCAGGACCACATCTGTACATACCTGTTGGGTGCCAGAAACGTGTTTGGTTGAAGTTATTAAAATGTCAGTTGTCTCGTCGTATGCCTTTCATAATTTACTAATAATGCTGAGAGTAAAATGTTTGCAGGCACCTGTGCAGGTTGATAGAAAGCCGAAGCCCTAAAAGGCCTGTACAGTCTTGAATAAATGAAAAATTATAATAATAGCGTATAATGTGCCATGTTAAGAAGTCAAAGTAATATAACATTATAATATCGAAATCCACTTGTTAATAAACACAATATTATACTGCAGGGTTTCTACTGCAGTGTAATACTATAGTGAAATTTGATGAAAACGTTGAAACGTCAACGGTGTTTACGAGTATGAATTACTTCGATCGGGTCACGCGTACTTAGGTCACCGAAAAAAATCTACAGGTGCCCGTGATACAGATGATACGCGATCAACCACGTTTATCGTGGATAAAAAAATTCAAAACTCCTTACTGTCGCTCGTCTCCTGCGGTGTCCCATCGATAGATTGCCATCCGCCGTAACCTTTGGCCAAATCAGGTCTGTCCATCCACACGTCGTTCCACACGTGGAAGTTCCAGCACGAGTCGTTTGTATAGCTTCCCGGGTGGTTGTTGAGCTTCTCGCCGTTCATGTCGATGTAAGTGTCGATGGTTAAACTGGCGTTCGTGTCATGCGCTGACATGTAGTTGGTCACCGACCGACAAGGTATTCCCAGCGCCCTACAAACTGCAACACACCGTGACCACCAAGATTTAAAATTGGGTGTATACACACTTGAATACGACCACTGCTGCATCTGTTCCAAGCCTCAGCAATCCGAATTTAAGAGAGTTTAAGTAAATCTAAAGTTTATTTGCATTTTCTAGTCTTAACTTGACGTGGTAGAAAGAACAATTTGACTTTGCAGTGAAAATATCATAAAAAAAGAATTCAGTAGAGTTTATATTATTATGCGATGATAGTATAATAATTCTTCGCTATCCCTGGATTTTACTTTTAACTGAGATTCAACAATGAATAACTCAATTTCGATCGCACGGCGTTTTAGTTAGGCAAAACAGATACATCACTTCCACTGTCTCACTGGAGTTATTATAGTAATTACTTAAACTCTATAGTACCCTGATTTGAACGTAAACAGTCGTTGCAAATATTTTACGAAAACTCACTTGTAACGATGACACCGGAAAATACCCAACACTGTCCATACTTCACTGGTAGTTGAGTATTGTAAAACTCTTCGAAAATTGGGGTGCTGCCTATCCATGCAAATGGACTGGTGCCGTCTTCGAACGAACCGTCCCATTTTCCCTCGACTAGACCATTGTCGTCCACGTTATTTGTCTAGAAATAAGCAGTTGTGAGTTGAGTGTTAAAAATGGGTTCTGGTACAATTAGTCGACAGAAACACGTCATAATGCGAGAATATTGTATGTAACGCTTTTATTGTTATGATTTATGATTTATTGTCATCGTCTTACTGAAACGGCGCAAGTACTATGGTGCCATATACAATAATCTAATGATAATGAAAGTACGAAATAATAATTATGATAATTGTGTAAAAACGAGCAGCTTACGATTGCCGAAATGCTTCTAGCCATTTTCACCGGGTCAGCCCTGTCTTGGTGCGGGATAGAGGCTCTGTCGAGCAACATCATGATGGACGGCAGGACTACTGCTTCAAACTGTCCGAAGAACCATTGGTATCCTTTGGGTTCTTTGTACGTGCCTTGCCACACTTTGCCGTTATCGTTGAGCACATACTCTTCCAACTGTTCGTCGTCGTTCATATGGACAATGTCATCTGGAAAACACACTTGCGAGTTAGTACACGCCTGAATGTTTTTGATCATCGCGGTAGAGGATAACGATAAATCTACCATTAGTGTGACGCAAGTCGACGATCGGTCTTCGGGATTAGCATTTTTATTTATGAAAGAAAAACAAAACAATATAAGTGTAATGAGGACAAATGAACGTGTATCATGATGACGAAGACGACGACTTATAATTTGGATGAGTAGCAAAGGAATATTCGATTATCATCAAAAGTTTCTGTTCATAGTGTTTTAGAGGAGTTTGTGAGGTGACAAAGTACCATGGCCGTTTTGTACGCGGTAAAATTATATAATATATCGTTTGCCTATAATAGCATACACCCTCACCCCCACACAGACAACTTTGCAAAAATGTATCACTTAATACATGGCTATATTATAACTCACTCGGACACCAAGGGTTGAACAGCACGTAGACGGCTTTGTCTATTAGATGTTGATTGACTCCGGCCACACCCTTCTTGGCCGTGTGCACGATCATTTTCCACACGGAAACAGGCGCGTATGGCGGTATTTGCACCTGGAATAGGTACACGTTGTTTATGATTGAGATATGCAATTATGCGATTTTACGTCTTAACGGCAATGACCAAAAAACGTTTTTGATGTACCAATAATTATAAAATTACCTATAATATAGGTATAATACCGATGCTGTACCGACGGAATACCTATACAGCCGGTGCCAAAGTCCAGTCCACATTATATCTTATATATTTATATCACGTATACTATTTAGTATTTTGTGCTTAGATCTACCACTGAGTACGCGCACCCGACCAGCCTATCAAATGAATGATGCAAATCTCCAACGAGAGCACATCCCTTAATTTAAGCTAACGGCTGCATATCTTTTTAATATATCGTGTGTAATAATAATATAGTAGTTTATATGTATATCATATATAAGTTGTGACTGAGTATACTCTCCGAAATGTTCCATGTGCCCTCAGTTATTGGCAAAGATTTGATAGAATTTAAGGGGGAGGGGGTGCTAAAACCTTCCTGATTATAATGAGACAATAAATAACATAAAAAAAAAATTGTATTATTAAATAAATTTAGGGAAGCTTTGAATAATTGTGGGATATTAAGGCTCTAAGTGTCCCCCATTCGCTATCTATGCCACTTCTATTCTTTATATACTTTTTAAAAATGTAAGCAACAAAATCCAGTTCATTGTTTGTGCAACGCCTTTTATATGAAAAATAATATAATTTTTATTGTCTGACCTGTATGGTGACGGTGGATCCGGCGAAGCTGCTGAACCGGGCGTCCCATCTGTCGGCGATCAGGTCCTCTTTATCTTTGACAATAAGCGCGGCGCTCGTGCCCTTGGCTGGAGTCGGGGTCGGTCCTGTGTAATGAAATATACCAACGTGCAAATTAATTACCCCATGTAAGTTCCTATGTATATAAATTATAAATAGCTTCTAATGTAACAACTGAGAAGTCGTCGTTATGACACCCGATTGATGGTCACCCGAAAATGTACTAATTTTAAGTGTCACGGTAACTGAGTTGGATCAAAAATAATAAACCCACACCCCCAAAACGAGAGGTGTTATCCGATGGGTATTATGTATGAGCATGTATTTTTAGGCAATGTTTTTATGAACGAGGCAAATATTTTCCCACAAAACGCCCTTTGTTTCCGTTGACCATTTTCGTAAAAAAATTTCTCTTTCCCCTTATTGAAAAAAAAAATGTAAATAATAATAATATTATAGGTATGCAAAACGATTCTAAACACGAAGGATTTAGACACGGTTTTAAAACGTCGAATTTTTATATAATTTATCCTGCTATGATGTAATATTTTGATTATATGTTTGTTGCTTATTTTTTATTTAATGACATAAAATGCCATGTCATAGCTCACCTGTCACCAAAACGATTCTGACGATGTCTTTGGTCTTGTCGAACGGCTTGTCGAACTTAATGCCAAAATAAAATGGTTGTCCGCGGCGAAATATTACTGTTGATCCATCCTGTATCAATTCGAAACGGTCGGAGTGATGTTCCACCGCGTTTTCCAAAGGATACAGATGAGTCGAGACTACCGTGATTGCCATTATAGACTATATGAGATGTTCCTGGAATAAAACAGTTATCTATTAGTGGCCTGTCCCCGCAGCTTTGGCATTAAAAATTCGAGATTTCAAAGCTTAATTTAAACATTAAACTGAAGAAAAATTAGGAAAAGTCGGTATCGACTCTGATGTACAGTATCATGGAGTCATAATAGTCACTGTAATGCATATGATTTTGTTAAATTTGAATTCAATGATAAATAAATGTACACGAAAAACGATTCTAAGTGAAGGCCAAAATCGCTCTGTCACCTTATACCACTAATTAGATATATTTTACGATTTTTTATGATTTCATCACTAACTATATTCACTAGGTAATCAAAGTGCAAAGAATGTCGTACATATATATTTTAATGTGTCAATTATTTAAATCATGGTTGTAAGGACAAAGTAAATACGTGACACGATCGGACTGAATATTTACATATTACATAATAATATTATATTATCATTATTGGAGTTTTGCCAATGGTAAAAGCCGCATTAAACGCGGTTGGCGAATATCATAGATTATAATCGATTCGGCATTCGTTTATTATTGTATCTAGCTAGGTATGCTTTAGACTTTGTCAATAAGGTGCGTAGACCAATGAATATTTATATTTCAAATGTAAGAACGTATCTATGTGAAACCTGCTTCAAATCACATAGGTAAGTAGGTGTAGGTACAAATAAGAGATCGAAACTTTTCAGATCATAAGGCGGTGGTTTACGAATACAGCTAGAGAATTCAATAATATTTCCATAATTATATATCATTAGATGGAGACATGGAGCTGTACGATATGACTGATTTGTGCAGGTGTGAAATGATACTGAACAAGATCGAACCGTAAAAAACACGGTCCTTACCGATTTTAAACGTTCATATATGGTTGTATGATGGCTAATAACTATTATAACTTATAAATTATATCTGTTACCATACGATTGATCGACTTGGTGATACTAATCAGAAACAAAGGGAATATAATTATATGACTGATTTAAAAATAAACCGAAATATTATGTAATATTTATAATATTTTATAAACATTTTTATTTTGTATTAATTGTAGGTATTTCAGTACCTATTTGTATTTATTTAATTATTGCTGTCAACCATTTTAACATAAATATAATATACATAAATATAGCTTAAAAAATATAACAATAATACATGGTTGTACAGCTACCCTTTCAAAAGCATAAATTGTAAACGAAATTAAGTATTAAAAAAATATTATCGTTTTTAAATAGTGAATTCACTTTTTAACGGTGTTGTTTTACATTCGATTAAATATAATAATATTTTGCATTCAGTATCTGATTATTACTTATTCGTAGAGAATAATATTATGTTTGAATGCACTACCACATAATGTTGACGATAAGTAAAAACTGTTAAGGATTAACTGTCAAGCCCCAGGACATACATTTACTATAGAACACCGTAATAATATTGGAAAATATATATTTATTTTAAACTAAATGGACGGTGAACAAGAGGATTATAGGTAGGTAGGTACCTACCTACATATTTTGTTTTTTGCTAACCTTATGAAATGACGTTATTCACAATGCATCTATCAAAACACACTCAGCTCAGTCGAAGAGTATTTCCGGGAATGTGAATGCAATAAACATTATAAATGCTATTTTTCTCGAACGTTTTCCGTTTTCATCGTGTGTGCGACGTCTATTTTATGAAAATTGTTTTCCGACATGTGCAGTATAATAATAATACGGTACTGCACTTTTGTTCGGTTGCGGGATTGTGTTTTTATATTTAAATTGAATATTAATTTTTCACATAGACAATTGTTTGTGGAAATATAATATATGATATTTTTTAGTACTGCAGACTGGTAAACATAATATTATATTATTAAGTTGCAATATTTTTTAAAAAATATACTTATAATATGTAGTATTACATTTAGACAGGTACGCTTATCTGGCATCGTAGTACATTGTGTATGACTTTAATTAGTGCTAAAATGTATCGTTATGTGCGTTACATTTAATTTAGAAGAATTTAATCATAATACGCGAGCCCTACGTTTGTAATGGGCGCAATGTGTTATGTTTGATCGATGCACGTTATGATATATATTTTAGTCAAGCATTTCGTGCGTTAATCTCTCCTAAATTTGGAAATTTTAAGTTTAGTATCCATCAAAATCCTGCGTATATATTATATAATGTGTGTATATATTTTATTTATTATACATAGGTAATATACTTAAGCCATGCAGCCCCACCTTTACGTTTTCCCGACGAGTCTATTGTGATATTTTTGATTTTCGACGAGCTGTTCCGACGAGTGCCAAACGATGGACTAATAATTATTGGCACGTGCTTGGATATTTTGTACAACGCCGGACGACTAAAACTCGGGCAGATGACAGTGCAATGATAACACTATCGATTCACTATTAAACGTTACATTATAACTACGGTCTATGACCATCCGACCAAACGACGACGAGTAGGTATTTTTACCATCGGAAATGAATTATTTAGGTCACTCGTCCTGCGAATGAAAGGTCCACGAGGAGAGAGATACGACTCTTCTATTATATTTTGCAATGATTTGAGCGCTGTCGAACCGTATCTACGCTGTTGTATTATTATACCTATATACTGTCCGATACTGTCATCTGATAATTAACTTTTATCCGTTTATTTTTTTCACAACACAAAGAAATTAACAAAACAGAAGTAATTTGATTTTATTATTGGCTACTAACGCGTCGTTTAACATAATAAAAAAAAAAAACTAAAAAAACTACACGTTACAAGCTTAGGTCTTATCAGCTATAACAATTAATTCAGCAATTATCACGGTTAAAAAAACTCAGTTGATAGTAATATATTTTTATCTCAAATTTTTGACCTATTTAATTTTTTTTTAAGTATTAATGTTTAATATTCGTGAGTTTTAGTTTCTAAATTATGGCTCAGAAGGTTTTTTATTATTGTTTTTTAAACAGTGCACAATATAATATAGAATATAATATTAGACAAAATATATGGATTTCCGTTAAAAGCCAACTCAAAAATATCACATGTTTGAATTTTTGGTGAAAACGTATAGTATGTAATTACTAAAAAACTAAAAAAAAACATAAAAATAAATAAATATTATTGTTACTTGTTGAATATTAGATCACTCTGTATATAGGGAAAAAAGGTATATGTTGAACTATTTAATTATCTATTCACTACGCGATTGTTTATAGATATCAACTGACTTTGGGAATGGCTTGCGTAGTTGAATGTATGTACTTACTTGAATTAATTAACGAAAGTATAATAACTTCTATTACCGTTGTAGTAATTACACTAAAAATATACTAATGCGAAAAATAATTCTATATTATAATGCACACACACACACACACACACACACACACACACACACACACACACACACACTCTCTCACACACCCATACACATATATAATATATTCTGCGGTAGCTAATTATTCGGTTTTATCTGAAATCGAAATTTGTTGTTGCGTGATTACTATGACTTTAATGGGTGGCTACTTCTTTATAGCTGTGTGCGTTTATTTTTTTTTACCAACTCGTATAATTGTATGGATAGGGTTTTTTGTTGTACTGCATGCAGCGACGTAAACTTCGTTATTATACATTTATACCTATACAATTTACGAGGAATGAAATTCGTAAGTGGAATTCGATTTCGGGATTGTTAATAAAATGTTATATATATTATATTCCAAACACGAAAAAAACCTTCATCTCGACAGAGTACATTCGATTCCGGTCCGAACGTTGGGAGGTGCATAGTGCATACCAACACAGTAACATAATTATTAATATATAATTTTGTTGTGATTACTGATAGCATCGTAGGTATCTAGCCAATCAGACGGGCCAAAATGTCGTCGTTTTGTGTAGTACCTATACAATTAAATACATGGTCATAGGTACCCGAATTTCGAAAATCATCTACCTATATATTATTATAGCGAAGGAGGTGTGACGACGCGTATGTAGAAACGGCGGTAGATCTAAAACGATAACGAATACAAAAACTTAAAACGACATAAAGCGGCGCAACGCATTATCATCGAGACGTACAACAAGTGAGCGCGTGTAATGATAATATATTAATATGCTGTTCGGCAGTGATTTGAATAATTTATTAATTCAAAGGTCAACAGATTTGTATTTTCCTCTTTAAACGCAACGGGAAAAAATACACACACATACATACGCGTGTTTAGATATACTTATATAGCGTAATAATAGTACAGGTGAAGGTCGAGTATATAAAAAAAAAAATTAAAAAACCGGTCCACCAAGGAATTCGCCTAAACTCAACAACGTCCTATCCAGAAAAAATTATACATACGCATGTAAGTACTAAACTTACTGTAATTATTATTTATAATACTATGGATCGGTACACGTACATTTTCCACTAAGCGTAAACGACGACGACGACGACAATAATAATAATTATTGCGTAGGCGGCAACTCGAATAAATGTCTCGAACTTTTCACGCCATTTATAGATAAAAAAAAATGATTGTGACGCCTGCACGTGCCCGCGTTTCTTTATCATCGAACAATAATATTATAATTATTATTATAATACATCGCGTTTGTCGTTGCAACATTGATACATAGCGAATGAGATGATTATTGTGTTTTCCTCCGTCGTCGTCGACGGGTAATAATTATATATATAAAAAAAAAATCGGAAGAAATTAATAACCGCTTATTATTTCGACAAATTAACTTTTGGTACAATAATAATACCTATGTAAAATATATTATACATCTCCGTCAATCGCAATCGCATAACTATATTATTATAGATGTTATTTATATCTAATAATATAGAGCTGTCTCGTAGCGCCATATCAAGTAGTTCAAGGACCAATAACACGCGTGCCTTGCAGGAGATGCCTGTGTCCGAAAACGACGTATTATTTATTACTATCACTAAAATACAAAACAAATATTATAATAATATGTTCGACCGAGGATGGACAGATTCGTCAGACAGAAAGGGTTCTAACTATAATTCGCACATATAAAGTAAAAGCGCAAGTCATCATCGTCGTACTACGAGTTGAGGTATCATAATAATAATAATAATAATAATAATAATATCATTACGATATGAGTAATGGACCGCGACGACGGAGGAAATGCGTTTCCGGATCGTCGTCCTCGCAAAAAAACCTATCGTCATACGCCGAGTGCATACGATGCATAATTTATTAATTAATATCAAATTCATCGAACCGTCTACACGATTTGGCTATAATGCGTATCGCGTCCGTGCTCGCTGCCAACTGAAGTGAAATCGTCCGAACGACGCGTACCTATAGAACGCTCTTTAGTGTTATTTACAGATATAGCTTGGTACCCTAAATACGGTATAAACCTCATCTGTATATAGCTATACATACCTATATTTGTGCGTTTAGCCAGTACGTGTTCGTATGATTTTGTCGTCAGCTGCTGGTTACGAGTCAAGGTGTTATATTATGTACCTACTACCTACATTTATTGTCAAAGTTAGACACTGACGTGATGGCGACGGCATTGCGGTGGAAATGCATTTTCCGAGTGCGACCTGCAGAGGGTGCATGTCTTGAGTGCTGTATTATAGGGTTTTCTCATAGGTACGACTAAACGAGGTTTTCAAAGACGGCTGAAATATATGATGAAAACCGCTTGTAAATTATATACGTATCGTTTAGGTACTTACGTTTCCCTCTTAAAAAAATTAAGGCTGGATGCTATTGAAAACAGCAAAATCCACTCTTACGGTAATCGCTACGAAAGCAAAATAGTGGCGTTTTGAAATAGTGAACCTTCATATTATTATAGACAGTTTTTGGTCCCACTTATTGGAAACATATGAAATAGTTTATCAATAGTATATGAATATTTTTAATTCTCTTATGATTGATGATGCTTGATACATTGTACTCGCAAGTAAGTTAAAATAATAATTAATATACAAAAATATTATTTTGATATTAATTGCGGTGGTGTGCACAATAATATTAAAGGGACGGTGAAAAGCGCGGCACACGAGTGACAAAAATAAATAAACAGAAGTCAATTATAAACGTGCGGTTAAACCTTTGAAAAATTATAATAACAAAAAAAAAGTCTTTAAGAAAGAAAGAAAGAATGAAAAAAAAGCAATTTAATTGCGCCCTCGACAGTTTCTTCGTTTGCCCTAAATCCACCCCTGGTTTCCGGACCGAAACTCTGCTCCTCTATAGCCAAAATATGTCCGCAATCGCGTTTATTTACGACGACCGATTATAATACACAATTTGTACATAAAAATAAACGCGCTTGTTCGCGCTCCGAAAACGGACGTTTTCCCCAAAGACGATATATATACCTAGTTACAGGTTGGTGGGTAAGCGGGTAGTAGGTCAACTTTGCAATAACTATACGCTACAGCTGGCTTTTTCAAAACGAATCATCCAATTCCTTGCACCTGGTCTCCTTGGTCCAAGTTCACCTGATCTTACCACTTATGACTACTTTTTTTGGGATTTATGTCAGAGATACTGTGTGTGGTACAAATATAGGTAATATTATGTTATTATCAATGTTCGATTTTTCAAAATATCATTCGCTTAAAAGACAGTAAAAAGAAACCTAAACATTTATATAATAATATCTTACCCCAACAATTCCCAATAGCGCATTTGTGTTTTAATAGTTTTACACGAATAAATGATTAGATACGGCAATACAGTGACGTATCTACGATTTGTGTAAGGAGGGAGGGTGTTAATTATAATTATTATACTATATACCAGATACCTACATACAATAACTACCTACATATAAATTTGATTTTAACTAATAAAAATATTTATAAAACTAAATGTGTTATGCCAATCACAGAGGTGCTAAACGATTAGCGGCGTCGATTACAATGGAATGCGTGGAATACATTTTAGTTACGACTAGAAGTTGTTTGTGTGACCAAGGAAAGCCCCGTATAAAACATATTATTTTATAGATAGGTTTCATTAAATAAATTTGAAATGTTATTCTTTTATTTAATATATATTATCATACTCAGCTAAAACTAAAAACTAAAAATATATTAACACAGAGTAGTTTTTCTTTTTTAAAAACTATTTCATAGTAACCCTTATAATTATATTATAGGTAATCCATACGAAATTTAAATCTTTGGTTTGATGCTGCAGAAGAACCGACGTATAATGATTGTGGGATAGATTAACATACAAATTATCAACTGTACCCTACACGTGGGGCTTTTTTTTTCTAGAAATCATGAAATGGAAAAATAATTGTAACCGGCGAAAAGTAATTATGATAGTGGGCACTATCGTATTTCACTGTTTTGAATACTCGCGGGACCGAGCTAGAACAAAATATATTTGCCTATAAACCACAATATACAATGTGCGGTTGGTTAATTAAGCCTATAAATTAAATACCTTAAATTATATAAATACATAATATAAACGATGTAAGCTGGGTCAGGACTTCATAAAAACAATATGAAAATTGTAAATATACAACGTGCGATTTAAGGGAAATCGACAACCTTGGAAATCCCTTCCATGAGCATTATAATACATGCATACTTTATAGTACCTTTAGGCTTTAGGTGTAATTTAATAATAATAATAATAATAATAACAACAATAAATAATTGATTTGATGATTCTTAAATTATCTATGTTATAATATTTTTTACTTTCGAATAGATTTTTGTTATATATCTAAACAATGTGCATATTATAAGGTATTCCAATTTTGTCGATACACAAAACAAATCATGACTCAAGTCTTAAATGAAAAAAACTAAATACCTAATCGTAAAAAAAAATAATAGAACAGGGAATGTAGAAAAGAAATATTTAATAAAAATATAAAGTATTAGATATTTATATATTGATCTATTACACTAAAGCAGCTCGTATCTTATTATATATCGATTTTAAATTATCAGATAACATTTTTGTTTTTGACCAATTTTTCGTAAGGTTTTTGTTGTCAAGTTTGTTTATTAAAAAAAAAAATATTTATGACTCATAGATTTTCCTTGTAGAGGAAAAATATCGAGTAGCGTGCTATGGTTTATTAATTATCATACCTGCTATCTATTCAAAGAAAAATACAAAAAAAGCTGTTAGTTCTCAATAAAATTTACACAATTTCATCAATTTTAGGTACAATTTATTTGGTGCCACTGTATACAGTATATATACATAATAAATGTATTTAAATAAAAATAATATACCTATATATTGCATATGTATGGTTTTAATGAGTTAAGGTATATTTTATTAGTTGAGTCCACGATTACAGATAGAATAACGATTACTATTATTTCTATCTATAATCGTGGTTGTGTCTTATGTTTATGTGATAAAATGCTTAATCTGATATAGTAAAAAAAATCATATGAAGTTTAATAAACAACTATATTATATTTGATCAACTTTAATTATTCAATTATAAAAAATATATGATCTAGTTAAATGTGATATCTATATTTGTATTCTATAATCTATATAATACCTATTATATATTTATCAGTCATCAATATGAGTTTTAGTATTTTAATAGTTGATACGTGAACTCAATATTAATATGTTGTTTATACGTTTTAATTTTATATTAATTATAAATTGACATTATAGTATACACACATATTTATATTTCAGTATGTAGATAGATAAGATAGAAATAGAAAATGGAATTTGGTTCTGTAAAATGGTCGATAAATGCGTGTTAAGTCAGGTCAAGATCATTTAAAATTGCATGAAATATTATTTAAGTATTTGCACCGATTCCGTGTTATTTAATTAATTTATTATTATAAATATATACGACAATTTGGATGTGACGGCATATTAATTTATTTTGAACGGATGAACTTGAATACGTTATTGGCTTGAACTTGAATTATTAGTTTTGATCAATAAACCATAATATTGTAGTTTGTCTCTCAATGATCTACCATATTAGAAACAAAATTATAAAAAATTGAGGTAAAAGAAAAGGTAAAAGGGAATAATTATTATTATACTCAAATTTAGAAACTTTGACGATATTTTAAATTCGAAAAATTATTACTAACAGAGTTCGCTTTCCCCGAAAAATGGTAAAATTTTTTGTTAGTTAGAAAATTGCTGAAATACTCAAGCTTAATTACATTTTTAGTACCTATTTGTTAACTAAAAAAAATAATAAACTAAGCAAACAAATCAAGAAAAATGCTTGTTCGTTGTACGCGTGTGGAATGTTTGAAAATGTCATGAAATTAAAATAGGTACATATTATAGAGTGTAGACTATAAGCTATAGAGTCATTAAATTATCATCATATTAATTTAAATATTTTTTTTTATTCAGTTTGGCAATGCATTCATATATTGTTTTAGTATTTTAATTTCTATAATTTATCAGTTAATTACGTACTATTTACTATTTAGCAACTTACTAAACTTTTGCTTATATTTTTTTAAAAACACCTATACGCTATACATTGTGCTTCGTCCAAATCTAAAGTTTACTTACACCAGAAGAAAAAGTCCAACCATCATAAGATCAAAAACAATGTTAGCAATAATTATTGTCATAGGTCCCTTTAATTGTCGACAGATCTTAAAAATCAATGCGTTAAAAATTCAACATCAATACTTCGGTAAATACATATTCGCTAATATAGTATATTATACGCTTTGAACTTTCAACACTAGAATGAGTCTATAATTAATTACTGGGGACGGATGAAAAATTTGAAACCTAAGTTATCCTTACGAGAACATCGAAAGGGGTACATTGTGACAGATCCTTTTCAATATTTGTGCACGCGAGTTTACTCGAGTTTTGAATCGTAGGAAATAAAAAAAAAAAAGCAGATAAAATAATAATATTATAATATTTACCTCGACGACGACGATAATAGTATAATCTTGTGCGTGACCCGACGACGGACGATCGCGGAACGGCGTGCAAAGTGCGAGTAATAAACTGTCGACCGCGGTAACTGCGGTTGAATTGATAGGTACACAATATTGTTTTAGCGGTACGCAGTGGGAACGGTGTGGACGGGCCGAGACTGTCGGACTGCTGTGCGACGGACACGGCATGGGATTTGGTATTTATCGGGATAACCTAGATTTGACGATTCCTACTCTCCTCCTTCCAGCTGCTTCGGAATCGACGATGAACAACGGCAGAAAAAAAACGCATCGAACCGATTACCGCGACGACGAGGACGACCTCCAAAAACGAAGCGGCGCCCGGCACACTGCAATGGAAACGATAATAATAATAATAATAAAGTGTTATAATATATTTTGTGTGCGTAATTTTATACTACGTAGATCAGTACCTATAATTATTATGGGAATATAAATGCCCGAAAAAAACGGGGTTGTTTTCGCCTGAGCGACAGATCATAATATGAACAAATTAGAGAATTTAAAAATAACATATTTCCCGAATTTCCGAAAAACCCAGCTCAAATCAAAAAATAAAATGGGAATTTGAAAAAAATTATAAAATTATATTTACGCTTAAAATAATTTTAAAGTACTTGTACAACATTCACAATTAAAAAACGGACAAATAAAACATTTTTAATAGTTTTTTGATAAATTAGACTACAATCAATATTATTATTTGACTTATATAATGTACGGACTAACTTACAACTGCTTTACTTTCAAAACTAAAGCCCAGTGTTAAATTCTGATTGCACAGCATAGTTTGAAGCAAAAAATTGATACAAATTAAACATTAAAAAAAAAGTTGTCTCTATAAAGTAGAAAATAAAATTGTAGTATATTAGTACCTCTGCATGCTCTTATCGCTCCCAGTAAAAAGCTATAATCATCAGTATTATTTATCTATACTGTTATTTGTTCTAAATATACCATAACTATATTGTATATGTGAACAGATTTTAAAATTTTAAATCACCTAATACAGTGATTTTAAATCTGTGGTACGCGTACCAACAATGGTACGCGGAAAACTCGTGGGTGGTACGCGCTAAGAAAATCTCCTTTTATTATGAAAATGGAATGGATCATATTCACATTAAATATATTACAAATAATATTAAGTCCTATAATAGGTACTATATTTTTGAAGATAAATAAAGACAACGTTTTTTGCAAAATATATTTTTTCAGTAAATGACTCAATTTGTCCATAAAAAAACGGTTGTTTTCACTGATATTTTTTTGGAAATTTTTAATTTTATCAAAATTTCACATTTTTTTCTGAAAAACGGGGTTGAAATGAAATTTTTATCCCTCGTCATCCGTCGTAAGACAATAATATTATTATAACTATTAATCATACATACGCGCAAAAAGCTAAATTATTTTTTGGACCGAGTCACCCCAAGGCCCTTTCCCTCTGCCCGTTTGCGTCAATAATGCATCGTCGTGTTTGTTTATTCGCGTTCCTGGTCAATGTGTTAATATTATTATTACCTATCACGCACAGTCGCGATATACTTAATATAGGTACCCGCATGTGCATAGTATAAGCATCAATGACGATTAAGTGCCCAATTTCAATATTGTCGTTGGCAGTGGGTTTTTTTTCACCTCGTGCGGAAACACGTCAGTCGATCGTCTCTAAGGTCACGGACGGTATTTTATTTATTCATCGCGCGAATCACAGTCACATAATATTGTTGCATCCGTTCTACGTTCACGCGAGTTTTCCATGAAAGTCTCTATCGGATTTCTCCGCGAACGTTTAATCTAGTTCCGCGAAATTTCCCGCGCACACTCATCGCGCGCTACTGCAACTGCGCTGGGGGTCAAGTTGCAGGACGTTATCATTTATTAGTATTATATTATGATTGTTGCGTATTATTTTGTTTCATGCCGAATTTTACGCCCAAAAATGACTGGGGCCCAAAAAATCTGAGCACTATATAAAGCTTAGTTACACAGTACATACGTACAATCAGTCATGCACAGTCATGTACATAGCGAACAAATTTTTTTAGGGCGATTTCTCCGAACAATTTTTAGGTGGGTGGGTAAAATTATGTCAGTGTGTAAAATCATTTTTTTATACTTAAAACTATAATCATTGAATAAGTAGTTAATATTATTATGTTGAATTTAATTCAGTGTGATGAAATATAATTACACAATATAAGTATATCATATTTTATTGATTTACCCTAGCAGTGAGCTTTAGAACTGTAGGGAACATAATATTATATCGTAAGCATAAGGTATTTGTTTTTGGAAGTTAAAGTTTACATTATTAATGTTAATAAATATTGTAAAATAATATCAATATTGATTTTATAATAAAAAAAAAAAATCATAGGTAAGTACTTATAAACAGTTTTTAATTTTATTTGTGGATGGGTTGGTAGCTTAAATATTTGTTCTTTTGGATAAAATGTTCGTGACTAAGCTAGGACAGAAGTGAAAGGAAGAAGGGACAGAGGTATTCCAAAAATACTAAAACATTTCAAGGAAATTAGTGTTTTCCTTTCAGAGAATTACCTTGTAGTTATGTTGTTAAAACGCATTGCAAGTGAAACGGAAATATTATCTCCGTAAAATCGCGACGCTATGCCAAAAACGAATTTCTATTTGTCCGAGAAATGAGAGCATAGGGATAAATCAAAGTAATCAAACGATTTAAATATAAAAATAATAATTTACTATTTCTTAAAGTAAAATAATTTTGAAGGTTTTGAGATAAATGTATAACAACATTTGCTTAGGTAGATGATTATTTTAATCATGATATATATTAATTTATCGATATTTTTGTGTGTTTGACGAATAAAACAGATTTGGTGAAAATAATATGGTTAATAGACAGTACCTATATTATACAAGCAATTTGGCGGTATATGTGTTCCCAAAACATTATAATATTGTATTGAGTAAATATTAAAGATATTTATTTGAGACTTTATGTGAGAGTCAATATTTTGAGTTTTGGACCCAATAAAATTAAACAACTTAACAGAAATTATCTGTACCTACTCATGTATTAATTATTTCGGGTTTTACCATCATTCACCTGAAGCTATCGGTTAATGGATTGCACTGATGCAGTGACCTAACATTGAGAAAATATAAAATATGTTTAATAAACTACTCGCCATGTCTTGTTCATTAAAATATTTAAAAGTAATATGAATACGATATTAGGAATTGACGGTGTACAACTATTACCATAGTTGTCGTTAATGTATTCGTTTATATAATTTATACAGATTGTTTCTCCGAGCATGCTCTCTTTCATTTTTTTTTTCAATAATGCAGTTACCTTTTCAAAATATAATTTTTGGAATTTTTAAATATACAGACCATATTTTCAAATTCTTGAGATTTTTTCTATTACTTACTTAATAAGTGGAGATGTAAACTATTGTTTTTAAAATTAGAACACTCTTTTGTACTTTAAATTGTTTAGTGGATAATTTTTAAAAATAATTTTGACTTTTTTTTTATTGAACAAGAATGTATAAATTTACAATTTGTATTTACATGTTTTACAATAAGTAAACTTGATGAGATTTGATTGAGGGGAGGAGGGAGTCATCCAGTGGTGGCACCCAGTGTGACCCTGTGTGATAAAAATGTTAACGGGTAGTTTTTGAGCCATTTCACTTTGTGTACTAAGGGTAGTTTTTTTTTTAAATTGAACATAAGCCCGCTGAGTATGACCATTAGCTGTTGTAGGGGTAACGAACTGTGGCTGGTAAGGTGTTGTTACGGTAGGTAAGCAACACGTGTATGTGTGGCAAGGTTTTAACTACTGCGTACCTGTGCGGTCACCCATCCGAGAGCTAGTAGCTGCGGGCGTTACTTACTCTCAGACGTATTGCGCGACTTGGATCAGCCAACGCGCCGCGCCAAGCCACTTAGGATAATTGTATGTCAATTATACTAGGTTTTGAAGATATAGAGACTATAATTGTGATTTGAAAAATTGGTGATTAATATAAATCTATTACCTTACAATAACAATATTTGTAAAAATTGTCCAAGTATAATAAATATACTAGATCCAATATTAGATCAAATTTATAATGTTTTGTAAAACTGATTTCAAGGACAATTATTATTCTTAGGTAGCATAAACATTTTAGTTACTAAAAACTGTTCGATCAAATTTTGAATTAGGTATATAAAAATTGTTCGATAAAATAATCCAATGAATGATTATCAGTAATTAGGGAAGGGACTTAAAAAAACCAAATTTTCTATCGTAACACAGGACACCGACAGTGCAAAAAAAAAATTCAAGAATTTGAAAATATGATCTTTGGGTAAATTTAAAAAATCAAAAAATCAAAATTTCTAAAACAACATCATTAAAGGAACAAATTGGGGCGAGCGGGCTTGTAGGTGAATCACCTTGTACCTATATTATATCGTATTTTACTATTACAGCTGTGACCCTTGTAGAAAGTGAATACCAATAGGCACGTTAATATTATTATTACCTATATATTAATATGTTGTAACATGATAATATTATGTGTTGCAAGTCGTCTGAGGATAACTGTAAAAAAAACAAAGAGTATCTCACAACTGGTTTCATACAGTATGCCTACTGGCACATCGACGGTATATTATGATGACTGGTCACTCATGGTGAATTTATTACGCTATGGTGACTAATAGGTATTACGCCGCGGCCGCTCCATATTTATGGCGAAAAAAAAAATGATTCATACTTTTCGTCCGTACAAGTGAATTATTGTTTTGGATATGGGTATAACATGCATTGTAGGTATTGACTTATCGTAACATACATTTTAACACCGTTTCTGAGTAAAACGATCCAGGAAACTGCGTGTTATAGTCGTCGATAATATAATATTATTATGTAATAGGGATTACACATTATAATAACTATAATAGTGATAGGATTCATAAGCGTTGGTAGATATTTTTTTTTTGCATCGTCCTTTTACAAATTTGATCAGTACTACGAACCACCTCATACTATTATATTGATACACATGTCTATTTTTTATTTCGAAAATCTTGCATATTTTAAATGCATATATAAATATTTAAGGTCCATATATTATGTATATAGATATTATAATATATAGTGTGGACATTAGACTTATTCAAAAGTAAGAGTAACAATGATTTAGTTTGACGTTTGGATACAAAAAAAAAACTATATTCAATTTGTTTTTAATGGCTAGATATACCCAAGATATTTTTTATAAGATTATTTCAGTTAATGATAGTTTAAAAAATATTGGTTGATTCGTTGTATTTTTTTTTATTAATAAAAACATTTTACAATCTGTATTCATAATACACAATAAGCAAATATGATAATTAATGTACTTTGTAGCTGTGAAATAATATGAAGTTGGAGGCCAACTAGTGATTGAACCCAACGTGATATATTATTTTAGGTTAATAAATCTCTGCAATATTTTCTTATTTTCTCTTGAGTCGATAGGTGAGATTTATGGGTTGTGTATTTGATGATATTTTCGATATTAATGGGGATGTATTTTTCATGTGAATTGCATAGTAATGTTTTGAATATGCTTAATTTTGGTTTGTTATTCGAAATTCTTCATAAATGTATTTATTTATAACGGTTCTAAGTAGCGTTACGAGCAGATTCATTATTAATTTGAAAGAGGCAATGAAGATTTGTGGCTATTTTTTATTGTGTATAATTTTGTATATTTGAAGTAGAAATAAATGTAAAATGTACATAATTTTGAATATTTTAAATAGGTTTGTATGGATTTATTTAAAAGTAAGACTGACAACAATGATTTAGCTTAGTAGCTTTCTTCGATTTGTTTTTAAATAATTATAAGATGTTTTTTTTATAAGATTATTTCACTTAGTGGTAGTTTTGAAAAATATTGGTTAATTCGTCGTATATTTTATTATTATTATTTTATTTTTTGCATATATTTGCATATTTAAACAAAATGAAATGTATACTGTTTTATAATGCATACAAATTGTAGCCCCTTGATGATAACAGACTGCGCTCAACCTGTTAAATATTTATCGTGTAGGTAAACGATGTAGTATTTTAATGTTATTATTGGTATTTCAATAACAGATATATAAACCATCTTAGAGTTGGTTAGATACTCATTATGTGAATTTTAATATAGGTAACGTACAAGCTGCAGTGCCAAGCTAATGTAAACAGTAATTTACACCGATTTTATGTAAATATAAACACGAATTGTGTATAAATTTCGTTTCATTTAGAAATTTATCAACTCTTACTTTAGAGTTTATCTAAGAAGAAAATTATTGTGTTGTAAATGTTGCAATAATAGCGTTATAAATGCACACTTTATCATATATTTTATGATACTTTTAAAACTTTCAGTAATCATTTTCGAAATTTATTGAATGTATTTACTACCTTTATGATTTGAGTACCCAACATTAAAGATTTAGTATTTTAAATAACAGTCTTAGATTTTTGGTGGATTCATAAATGTATTGGTTGCAACGATGAGTTATTATTTTTTTTTATATTTTAACTCTGATGACACTTTTATACTAGCTTAATTTAAATTGAAGGTGGGTTTTAGTAAAGAATTGAATCTGCTATGTAAGTTGAGGGATTGAAAGTGTACAACATTTTTTAAAATAATCGGAGTAAGGCATAAAACAAATTTGGAAAAACTAAAGTATTACAAAACACCAGTTTTTGACAAAATTGATATTATATTTTTTTTTATAATTCCTGAATAAATAACCTTAGAGAATTATAATAAATTCTCATCAAATGTTTGACATTACACTACTACTTAACTTATAATTTTCTATACACAATGACATTTTTAAAAATTTTTTGAAATTTGTTGAATTTTTTAAACTTTTTTGTTGAAGGTGGCTCCAGCGTATCATGTTTTAAGGAGTAATATTTAGGCGATTCACATGGCATGAACACTTGGGCTATGTCTATGTGGAATCGCGGAAAAAAGTCCCGATAAAAATGAATGAAAATATATCAAAATTGAGGTATGAATATGTTAAAATTGTATTGAAAAATACATTATAGCTACATAAAAAATCAAATAATATTATAAAAAATGTTAATTAATTACTTAAATCACATATTAAAATATAATAAAATTTAATTGAATACAATTCTAAAATAATAAAATGTAATACAATTATAGTACCCATATAATTATAATAATAATGCTATAAAAATGTTAATGTTTGGGAAATTATAATATTTTGTGAATATTTTGGAGTGCTTGAATAATGAATATTTGACTAATAATATTGTATAAATATTTCATTCTCATGATAAAAAAATATTGGACTACCGGGTGATTCTTTTATCATTGAACACTCATT
>NC_042493.1:61216373-61312636 GCF_005508785.2 Acyrthosiphon pisum
TTTAAAATTGTCTATGATATTTTAGTTTATTGCATTGTATTAAATTAATATGTTTAGAACCTGGGAATTTAGCACAGTGATCATTCATAACTTGCTTATTATTTAATAGGTATAGCCACTGCGAATTTTCATTTTGTCATAATTCATCATTAAAAAATGTAATAATATGTAGGTCCTAGGACTATTATTGGCACACCTATAGTTATTGGCGGCACAAAGTAATTTTGTTTTTAATATAAATAATGTTTGTTTTTGCATTTTAGGGATATTTTCTTTTAAGGATACGTGTTACCATACATGTTATCAATCTTTGTGCCACCATATTATTTATTTGATTATTCGCTATTCAATGTCGTTATGGAGTAGGTTAGGTGAAAATAAATACCGACAAAAGGAAGTTCATAAGGTGCGAATAATTTTAAATTTTACCCTAGGTGTATTTTTAAAAAAAATTTTAATTCTGCATTAGAACGAAATTAGAAACGAGACATTACGAGGATTAAAAATTAAAATATACGACCATGATTTTTTTTTAAACACCAGATTACATTATACCCTTATAATTTATTATAATACAATTTTCAAATTGTCTTGATTTGTAATAAAATTATTCAGTTTGATATATGATAATTTAGACATAAACATATTATTACATTAATCGTACACGAATTAATAATATAATAATTGAGCCAATTTTCCTGGTCGAGAGTTCAAATGTTATTATATGATTTACGGTTATTGGGAATATTGATATAATATTTAAACATAATATAATACACCGATGGCTGAATGGCCACATTATATTATTATATTATTATTAATTTAAAAAAAGGGCCTAAACGCATTGTTGTTGTGAGTGGCTAATGTAAATAAAAATTGTCCTTCAAATATAATAATAATAAGTAGGTATGTAATAGGTACTTTTATAAATTATAGGTATATTTAAGTGTATACCTATAAATAATATTTATTATTTGTTACAAGTTACAACTAAATGTGTAACTATAAAGGCATCAATTCTAAATGTTTTCCAATAAACCTATAACAGTGAAATAATAAATAGCTGTTGTTAGTTGTATAAGTAGTTGTTAGATCTTGAATAATATTACAACTACACTGGAAAAAAAAATATTACTCAGTATTATTTTAGTCCTTAAAGTATGGACGTTTTTTTTTATTTAAACAAGCGTAAAAAAGAACCTAGTACGATTCAGTTATAGTATATTCGCTTACATAAATATAATGGGTAATACAAAAATATAATATTTTTTTCAACAAAGATCCATATTGTAAATTTATTTAATTAATATTTTAACTACCTATAGTAAGCATACCAATAGTATATTAGTCTGTAGTTGTAAGTCATTACACTGTGTGTTGCACTTATGAAAATTAATTTACATCATGTAATTATATATATACCTAGTTTCAAAAATATTTTTGAAAATTATTTTATATGGCTCATAAACATTACCTGAGGAATTACTCGGTTTGTAAACGTTGGACTGAATTGATGTTTAATTTGTCAGGCTATATAGACGCACGTGATGTCAAATCCCATAGCTGTAGAGCAGTTAATTAATTCTGTATGAGTAGGTGGGTATCAGAGAAATAATATTGACGTCGTGTCCCAGAGTATCATGTTTCCAGTCATCCCTATTCCCTAGCAATTAATAAGTTGTAATACGCGTACCCGACATGCAGCAGGTGTCAAGTAAAGTAGTTATTTTTTCTCCGCATAGAAGTTGTGTAGGTATAGTAAGCAATCGCATTTAACTAGGTAGGTAAGTTAGTTTCGTTCGTATTTTTTTTCTACGACGTTCAGTGCATCAATATCATTATATTTTTAGTTATACTATTTAAATTGAAATATAATGTGATACCTACGGCATGCCATAATATATAATATTTCACCGCATTCGTAAACGCATGCATACACTTTAAAACGTATAGGTATTAGGTACATCACTATATGATATTTTAATATTTAAAATATTTACCTACAAATTACTTCTGTAATATAATATGCGAATTAACTATTTTAGATTTTTAGAGGAACACTCAAATATAATACATGGTAAAATTATTAGTTGTGACTCTTTTCCTATTACCTGCCGTTTTAACGATTGTCTAAAACCACCATGATATTTTAAAAGATATATTAATTAGAAAAAAAAATGTGAGACAGTATGACATATTATACGTGATTAGATATTCGTAGTATCGTGGCACTATTTTAGTGTTTTTTACTATATATTAGTGGTCACTTCATAAATGATAAAAATATTTAAAAATATTCTATAGGATGGTTAATCAAATAGTTACGATACATAATACTTTACGCTGTCAAAAAAAAAGTTTCAACCGACCATTTAAGAAGTATACCTATACTATATTACACTTTTAATTTAAGGTACCTATAAGACGTAGATACCTATCTACCTATTCGGTAAATAATAACATAAACATAAAAATAAATAAATATCAATTCGGAATTATTCGGAGCATGCGTTCAAAGGGTAATTGTTTATTAATAACAGATAGATATAAAAGGAAAAAATTTTATCGGATACTAAAAAATACAAATTTATAAAAAAAACCAATTTTTATGCATTCAATAAACGGTTGCGAGTATAAATTTCACGTAGGTAATCATTGAAAAAAATGTACAGATTTATAAATGAAAAAAAGCAAAACAATATTTTTAACACAATAATAATAAATATAATACATTGGGTGATCTATTTAATGTAAGACACTCGTTGTTTCAAAAGTTATTAACGTTTTTAAAAATATTAATTGTTTTACATCTTTTTAAAAATGAATAATTTTTATTTTTTTATTATGATTATAATGATTAAGATTTAGACATTCTAATCTTAATGATACAGTTAGTGTTGATTTGAAAGAACAAAGGACGTAGATGTTGGACTCCATGTTGGTAAATTTATGTCTTACCTATATCATTAATTCATACGTTTAAATTATTTCTGTATACATTTTTTTACATATTATAATAAGTGAGAAAATTATTTTCACACAGATATATTGATACGGAAGGGGTTGGAAATTGTAGGACTTGTGTGGAAAACGCTGATATATTTCAATGTTGCTAATAATTCAAATTTTTCTTAAAAAGAAAGATTTTCATTGCGTGTAAGCTATGAACTTTCCTCGTACCACTAGTGGTACGCGTAGTACCACAGATTGAGCAACGCTGCTCTAAACCTTTAGACTAAAATATAATATGAGCATTTGAAATAGGATGAATCATTTTCAATAACTCTGTATAATTTAATAATTATAATCCAGCGCCACGGTTGTAGCGCTAAAAAAAGAAAATAACTGCACGACTTGAACTGTGTAAAATACAGGTAAATTTGTTATACGACATAACTAAATTTTCTAATGGATCAATTAACTCCTAGTAATCTCCAAAATATCAGAAATATTGTATACGTGCTTTTGTAAAAATCATCAAAATCTTACGTGTAGGAATTAAGTTATAAATGAAAAAGTGCGAACTTTTTAATGGAAAATTATATTAAATTCAGAATCACAGTAGCCGTCGTCGTCGTCGCATCAGTGTTGCCATTGTTACCAACAATAATTACCGTTCTTATAGATTAATGTGTAAATACTCAATATTTAATAAAGATAAAAATTAGTGATACCACAACAAAAACCCTTCGTAAACTACGTATAAAAATGGCAAGTTAAAAAAATATAAGTTCTTTAAGCACTATAAATATGTGATACCACGAATAAATGCTAAGTATATTGAATTTAAGTAAACTTATTTTGTTTCAATAATTTATTTAGGTACTTTAATAGTTTAATTATAATATTAATAATAATATTTTTAAAATAATAATAAGTTATATTTTAACAGTCCTTCGCTATTTAATTATTTTGTTCATCACACTTTGTTTCTTTTAAGAAATAATTTCTCGCCAAGTAAATAAATCATTGAAATAAAATAAGTTTACTTAAATTCGATATACTTATCATTTATTCATGATATCAAATATTTATAGTGTTTAAAGATCTTATATTTTTTTTACTTAGCATTTTTACACGTAGTTTACGAAGGGTTTTTGTTGTGATAAGTTTATCACTGTGCAGGTATATAATCGGATGGTCTGATATATTGTTAGTAACTTAACAATTATAAACAAAATTATAATATTATGTTTTAACAATATTAAAACATTAATTTTAACCAATTACTGTAATTATTACATAAACAAACTTAAAGAAAATCCGTTCGGTTGTGGGCCAAATTACTATAATGGAATACAATATTTGATATTACCTACGTAAAATGTACTGAACTGTCACTATAGAGTCTGTGCCAATATATACGCTGTGGTAAATTTAATTACTTTTCAGATAAAGTTAATAAGCAAGTCGATACTTGTATTTTTTACTTAGTTGAAGCGAGTGGATTTAAAATCAAAATTTAAATAACCCCATACACTATAATATTATGTATACATATAACCCAAACAAAAACTTTATATTTATGTTCGGGTGATTGCAATATTAAAAAAATTAAGGAAATTTAAAATATTTTCTTATTAATTTAATACCCAAACACAGTGATATTAGTTATTAATTTCGGAATAACATATTATTATATTTTATTTATTCGAAATAAGTACCTACCTATATTGTATTTTTTATCAACTGTATTTTTAAACTAATTTATTTTTATTTTTGTAATAGGTAGGTAATTAATATTTGTTATTACCATTTACATAATAATTGTAAAATAATTACTTTTATTTACATAACAAAGAATAATACAAGCAATAATAAAAAAAACTTGTTTTAGGTCTAAAAACTCTCAGCTGCAGATTGTATCTAAACAATGACACGATTTAAGTTATTCCTGTGCTTAATATTGAATCAAAACATACACAATAAATATCTACAATAGCTATAATAACTAGTAACTGTACACATTTTTCAAATTAATTTATAAATTATTATTACTTATAAATGTTCTTGTACCTATCAAATTGCTGTCAACCAGAGTAGATGATTTGAAATTATGGATTTAGTCGGTGAGATGAAACAGTTTGGTTTTTGTTTGAACTTAATATTAGCATAATTTATTCGAGTATTCGAGGGGTATCGTTATTGTTTAATGATATTTGGTATTGTACTTTCATGAATGTAGTTTTTACAATTTTTTCGATAGGAAATATTTTATAATGACAACAACCATTTATATCAATGCTTTTAAAAGTGCAATTTAGTCATATGAACAGTGAGTCGTGAGCAGTGTATCATAAAAAAATGGTTTTCCTCAAATAATTTTAGAAGACCTACCCCTCATAATACAATTATACCGACATATAAAATGATCTAATTTTTCATTTATCACTACCCACCCATCCATATTTAAGGTGTTGATCGAGCAACACCTGGACCCTATGTTACACACCACTGGTCGTGAGTCTTATCGGTGGGTGAAAAATGCAGTTTAGTACCCGTAAGGCCGTAACCATCGTTTAAACTTTTTTTTTTTTTTTAATTTTGCTTTAAAGCACTGAATCTTAAAGGGATTGAAAAACTTATTACTGTCTTTTTACATTGGATGTTATACCAAAATAAATGATTTATATTGTAATAACTATACTTAACTACTTATGCAAAAATAGCACCCACTAAGTTGTATAAATAACAATGTATTCCTATTTATGAGTCAACCAGAATATTATTAACTTACAAAAAAAATTACGTTACGAAAGTATAAATTAAAAAATAAGTACAATGGTATATAAAATATATGATCGTCCAACATACTCAGCTTGAAAAAACGATCTAATTAAAAAAAAAAACAACACAATAAATTGTGGGCTTATGAAAAATTAATTTATTTTCTAGTTTTTTTGGTAGAACTTCCAATGTGTAAAGATCGAAAAAAACTTTAAGATGCAATGGCTAAAAACATACATTTTGAAAAAAAGTAAACTGAATTCATGCAAAAAATAGATTAGGTATACTAAATCTTTAAAAAATAATTACTTAAGACACACAGAATAATAACTGTTATTACAAAACTAAAAAAGGCGATAAATAATTATTAAAAAGTATTGTTAATTATTATCTATTCATTTTATTTTACACCTGGTTATTTGTTCATGTTAAAATATTTATTAAAAATTTTGTTAATATACATACCTATATAAGGTTAAATTTTAATATATTATGTAATACCTATTAATATGTAATGTATAATTTGATCTAATAAATAAAAAAATTTAAAAAAAATTATAATTTTTGTTTTATATAAACTTTATTTACTTATTTCAAAAATTAATACCCAAGTTAATTTACTTAACTTTTAACGTCCTCAAATTTAATTTTAAACAGAATTTTAATTGTTGTTTCAAGTCAACCAAAAATCTAGGTAATTTTATTTTTACAAATTCGACACACATAAACACATTGGTGCTAATCACTATATTCTTATCAATATGACTATCTATTACATTATTTTTGTTATTTGTTATTATCATAATAATTATTGCACTTTTAATTATAATTATCATTATATTATAAATTAGGTACTATATTTTATTCCTAATGTTAAGAAACGTAGGTATTTACATTATAGTATATCAACTAAGTTTGGATGGCTAAGTCAAGGAAAATTTAAAATGAATCAAACAAAACCATCCTATTACAGTATCTACCTATTGCCATGCGCCTGCGCGGAGAGTGATTTGAAACAATAGATGAATAGAACAACGCAATGTGCTACCACTGCTACCAGGAAACATCCAGATTGACTGTCTCAGTAAGTGCACTTATGTCGTGGTTGAAATTTAAAAACTTTAAACTTCAAACGAAGTAGTAAAATCAAAGTACTATAATAATATAAATAATAATATTTTACATACACCAAGTATTATTATATGATCTTAAAATAAATTCACATTTAGCTGTAACTCGATATTTTGTAAACGTTCTTAGAACTGAATTAACCGATGTTTGTACGAATAGCTCATATTGTGTATTAGTTTCTATCAGTAATTCCAAACAGTTTATACCCATCCAATAAAAATGATTTAACTTTATCTATTTTTCTGTGTTATTTGGTAAGGTAATGTGAGAAGTACCTACCTATATTATACAGAATAGTGGAAAAAATTGGACTAATTAGTACCTACATTAAAAATAAATTATCATCAATTATTATAACTGATAAGCATAAAATTAATAAATGCAGGTATGTTATAATATAAAATACAACAATAACTTTGATCAATAGTTATATTATACATATATATAATAACAAAAATTATAATTTATGATAAGATAAAATGATGTACCTATCTAAAAAACATCAGATTAAAAAGTTAAAAAAACATAAATTTTTTTAATCTTCTGTTCTCTGACGGACATTGTTAAATAAATTGCATTATATTTGTGCTTTTTTAAATGTCCGCTATTGAGGAGTTTCAACATAAAATATATTATACATTTGTTCATTGAATTAATTAATTATTTTATGTTTATAATATATTTATGTAATATTATATTATTTTTTTTTTATCTATTATATTTTGTACACGATATATGGTAAAAAAATATGATAAATATAAGTCTAGGAAAATTGTTTGAGTATTTATTTATTTATTTATTTATTTATTTTTTCACTAAGCTGAAGCCCGGCCACTATGGCTATTAGCTGTTTTTTGTTTGTAGTGGAAGGGGGAGGGTGGTTGGAACGGTTAGCTTGATCACGTTTGTGTTTGCGGCAAGGATTTGTAGCTAAAAATCCCAGGTGGTCACCTATCCGGGAGCTACCAACACCGGCTTTACGTACACTCGGAGCATTTCTGAAGTTGAGTGTACACCGCTCCACACCAAACCAAAGCATTTATAGTCTTATCATCAATTCAATATAATATGTCAAGAATAAAATAAAATAAAATAAAAAAAATGTACGAGAAGTGTATGCTGTTTAAATAAACATTTATTAGGTATTTGTAAATATAGAAAGAAAATGTTAAATAGTTGTAAATATATTGATAGCAATATAGAAATATGAAATTAACAAAAAAAATTGTATTTTTCAAGTGATGAAATTAATACCTTTTCCGGTACAGTAAAAAAAAAAATTCTCATTATTAATGCTTATAAATATTACAATGCTTATAAAAAAAAAGCTTTACTTTTCGCATCTGCTTTCAACCAAATGTGTTCAAACAGTAATAATTGTTGTATAGAGAAATCATTTGCCATTGTTCAAAACACTGCAGCTCCAAGGTTGATATATGCAACTTTTGAAATAATCAATAGATTTCTCAGTACTACTATATCATGATCATGTTACAGTTGCAAATGGACCATAAAGAAAACGATCACGTCACTGCTATAATAATAATTAGGATCTTGTTTTTCTTTTTTAGATTAATCTGATTGTTTGCTTTATCGTCCGTAGTTCTTCTAAGCGACTGTAATATCATATACAACTATACATATTATAATATAGCGCAAATCATATAACTTGGCCACACGATTATTTTAATGAGTACCTGAAGTTGTACTCCTATAGGCTTAATGCTTAAATTAAAATTCATATAGTCAAACATGTTTCGTCATTTCACAGCGATTTTGCAATATATTTACATCACAACGCTTAATTTTTTCGAAACCCCGGGGTTCAAAGTAACGTTGATTGAGCGAGGTATATTTTGTATTCCAAAGTGCAAAATATAACTGATTTTGTTGAGGATCTCTACTATAGCCCATTGCTGTCATATATACTGGTAATCAGGCACTGAAACAGTTGTTGGGGGGGGGGGGGGGCTAAGGAGCTTGAGCCCCAATCCCGCTTTGGAAGTTATATTAAATATTTGTTTATATTAGTACCGTAGTCTATTGGTAAAAATTCGACTGTGAAAACTGTTTTAATTATAAAATTAACACGTTTTAAAATATTGCATTAATTCTTATTAGGCAACCTAAGTTCAGTATGGCGTTTGTGCTTATTTTCCTTTTATTCTCACAAACATTTTATACGGAAAAAATGGTTATTTCGTATTTTAGTTTTTGAGTCTATAATAAAGGTACTCTTTTATAAGCTACAAACATATGCTGGACATTGCCTTTTTATATATATATCTGAATAACAAACAATAATAATTTACTATTATTCTATTACATCAAATGGTTAGATCACTGTCTTTTTTATGTTTCATAGTATGGGACTTCCAATGTATATTTTTTTTTTGGACCAATGGCGCCACCATTGTATTTTCGTATATTATTAGGTAGCTGTTTTAACAGCAACATATATATAAAAAATAGTCGTGCAGCTGTCAAATTGACAATTTTATTCCTTTCCAATGATATATCAATTTTTCTCTAGCTATGTATACAAGCAGAGTTATTAGTACGACAAAAACCAGTGGTTGCGTATTAAAATATAATTTATAGATAATAAAATATAATTCATACGTCTTGAAATTCATAAATTTAAAATATAAATAAAAGCTTGTTAATGTTGTTATCGAATCTTGTATATAATGTGTATTGTCTAAAATCTATTATGTAGGTACTAAAATATTATAATTGTATTCCCCGTTCTCCCCTCATTGCAGATTTCTAGATTTACGCACGTAGGTTATGAAGTGTACGATACTACGATTTCAACTATAGTATTAGTGATTAGAGTGTAGGTAGTTGTTTTACGACAGAAATGAGTGTCTACGACAATGCAAAGACATGGGATGAATGTATGCCATTCGGTCACGTCTCAACGAACTTCCTTCGATTTGCACGTTCGCGATATTATCGTCAAAGGAGCGGCCATACTTCATCAGCATATCGAATATCCTAACCTTTCAGGGGCCCTATTTTATTTCTGTACACAATTCATTGCCAAGTGCCTAGTCTGTAAAACCAAGTGGTACATAATAATTAAAACATCGAGAGCTGCAAACGGTTGACAATGTGTAGACGTGTAGTTGTTTTATGGGTGTCTTCCCACGTCGCAGACTCCCAATTCATCGACGGACCTGCCACCCAATAAAAAATTACTAAACATAATTATTCAATGTAGAGGTTATTTAAAATAGATATTCGTATGCATTCATAAATATTATATTATATTATTTAAGAAATTCTTCAAAACTAATAACAAAAAAAATAGAGGAAATGTTATAGGCAAAGGTGGGCATTAACTAGTTAAAAAGTTAATTATTTTTTAACTTCTTAACTTAACTAGTTTAATTTACTGTTGAAATAACTTAGCTTTTCTCAGTTGATTTAAAAAAAATCTATCAAGTTAAAAACATTTTGTAATTTTACGTTTATACGTAAATATTATTATAATATAATATTACTTAAATTAGTAAATAATAGTAAAGTAAAAGTAAAAGGGTATACTGTGTACATTATGATAAAAGTTCAAAAATTGTTTTTTATAATTTATAAATTAGAAACTAGAAAGACACATTCACTCTTTATGTGATTTACAGGGCATGGCCGTTTTCGACCAAAAACGTACCCTTCCCTTTTCGGCCGATTCACTTTTCGACCAAAAAAAAAGTTTAATATACTACACAATGATTTTGTTAAGTTGGTTTCAAATAACTACTTTAAAAAGTAGTGAACCAGCAACCTAACCTAAACAGTGCTAACAAAAGTGAGTAAAAAAAATGAATTATGACAGGAATTGTAATTATTATCAGAGTTTTCTATATTTTATTGACAACAAAAATTATTTTTGTAAATATTATTACGTGTTAATTTATACATTTTCGTATTTTATGCAACTTATATATTTTTTAATATTTTTTTATATGTATAACATAAAGACTTATATGTAATTATTATCATTATTTGTTTGTAGCCTACTACTATATTTAAAAATAACTAACAAAAATATTTTTTCTACATAAAGGCTTATAATTATTATTTAATAATAATTTTTTTGGTCGAAAAGTGAATCGGCCGATTTACATACTAATTAAAAAAAATAGATTAACTTTTTTTAAACTGAGTTAAGTTAATATTTTTTTCTATATTAACTTTTAACTTATTGAGTTAAATTTATAATTTGTTAACTGTTAATTTTTAACTAATCAATCTTGTGTCCTCTTAACTTAACTTAACTTGATTTAATTATTTTCATTAACTTGCCCACTTTTGGTGTATAGTTTTATGTATAATAATATTATATAATGTATTATGTAATTAGTCAATGATATTTGTTTGAATTTTAATCTGAAAATATTAAAAAATATATTTATGTAGGTGCTTATTAATAATTATAAGTGTAAAAATTAATAATTTCTTTAATATTTTACCTATCTTTTGCGTTTAGGTTCTAGGGTAGTTCCACTCTTTACGTTTTAATCATAACTATTGTCACCTGTCGGCGCGAATTGAGAATATTGTTAAAAACTGGTAAGCACATTTATCGAAAAACTGAGACGTCAACGCGAACTATAGAACGTCTGCGAAATATGGAAATGTTTTAAAAATATTATAATATGATATCATACAACTGGGACGTCGGCAAATTGCAAGGATTCGGCGAAATGAATGCGAACCGTTTCAAGATACAACATGCATGACAAAGGATTCTGTGTCTAAGTGTCTGCAAGAGATTGGGCTGACATTTTTTTATTAGCTGATAATAATAATAATGTTATAACATGATATGATATATAGGTAGCCAGGCCAATATAGTTATCTAATTATTATTAGCGTAAAAATATCGATTAGAGTTAACGAAATATTCTTTATACAATTCACGGTAGAACGGATTAATTACGAACAATATAAAATAGTAACACTAATAACACGAACTGTATAATGACTACTCATTAAAATATGTGTTTGTACTGTACCGCCATGTACAAACGGGTGTTCAAACATTAGTTATAATTATTATTATACTCGTTAATACGATACATTAATTTATACTCGTCAGTCGTTGAACCAAACTAGTGCGGCGGTGAGTTCTCGAATCACATAATATTATGTTAATATAGGTATAATCGAAGCCAATAAAACAAATGTTGTTTAATATAATATAATATAATTACTCTAATTAACGTAAACCGGGATTAAGTTCGATAAAGAAGCTCAGGGAGGCCAGATTTTTTGAAAACGTTTTACGATCATCGATTAGTATAAAAAATAGCATAAGTTTCGATTGTTACCAAAAACACGTGTATTCTCAAAATGTTTTCTGACTGTTGTTTCGATTATTGTGTATTCGATGTAAAACTTCAACTGTTAAAATCCAATCGAATCCTAGGTTGTCCATATTATTATAGTGTTATTACGTCTTGATTGTGCATGGACATAAATAATGAAAAGCAGAAAACTAAAAATCCTGTTGTTCAATAAATATTTAAATTTTGCGTAAAATAGGACTACGTTGTAGTTTGTAGGTAAACTGTAAAAAATATTTTAATTCTTAAATGTCGGTAAAATACGATTGAGAACGGAATTTTTCGTAACACGATTGAGAACGTTCGAAATTTTATTTTTTTTCCGACGTTGCCAAGTTTAATCGAATGATAATTTGAGCACCGTAATTGGTTGATACCTATTGAAATAATTCAGAAATATATTATGTTGTTACGATAATTAGAGTCAAGGTACTAAGAATAATTTATATTTTTATGCCCTAGGTTAAGTAAATTTGGGGGCTTAGATGATCTGAAAATATTAGTAATTACTATTGATCTATCAACATAAATAAGTTGTGAAAATGATTGAAGTATAACAAATACTACCTACATATAATATTACATACAGTTTATATTTTTCTAAAACCATATTTAAGGACTATTATTCTTAGTATGAAAATTTAATAACTCAGAAACTACTTATTAGAATTTTAAGAAGAGAAAATTTCAAGAGAATCACCCGCAAAATAATTTACATAAAAAAAGGGATATTTTTATTTGAACAATTTAAGTTTGTATCGGCACAGGACATTTCTTGAGTAGTACAAAATGATCAGTAATTTGAAAATATTTGTCTCCAGGTATACTTATAAAATCAGATTTGAATAAAAGTATTATTAAAAGGATAAATGGAGGTGACCATGTTTAAAAACCATTCTGAGCGGAGACGGTATGTCAGTCTTGGTATAAGACATAATATTATAATATAGTCTATGATATTAAAAAAAAAATTGTCCTATAATAAATTCCAAATTAATCATATCACAAGATCTATTAGGTACTTATAACGCGTTATACATCAACAACAAACCGTGATACTATCATAGATTTATAATAGTATACTTTAGAAGTTTCAAGTACCCATAAATAATATTATAAAATCACAGCAAAATAACTAAAATAGTTATTCCAGGTTTTTTAATATGTAATTTCGTCCAAATTTGAACTTAAAATGACTATAAAAATAAACTGTGCTTATGTATTTCTTAGAATTTTTGGTAACAGAATTAAATATTTACGTGGAATATTGTTTTAAATTTTAAATCCTTAGATATAAAATTTGAACATTTTATAAATTTTTAACTACAAAATAATTATTCAATTTTAAATTTGATAAATTTTGTCAAAATTCGATCTTTAAATGCTTATAAAAAATAATTGTGCCTATGTATTTTTAATATTTTTCAAATGTCATTGTAACAATATAGTAGGAGCCTTGTATTTAATTTTCAAGTATTTTTATTCAACAAATAAAGTTTTATTGACATTCATAGAAATAAAAACTAATTAAATTGGAATCTGAAATTGTCCGTAAACAGCTCAAAACAAATCAAAATATTTTGAAAATTTTATCATGTATAGAAAATGGAAATATAAAGAACCAGTGAAAATTGCATGTATCTACAGTCATTTGTTTTAAAGTTACACCAAAAACCAAAATCAATTTTCTCGAAAACAGATTTTGCGTAAAAATTCCCGTTTTTCCTTAATTTTTCTTTTGTTTTGAACGGCGCTTTTGAAAACTATTGGAAATATTTTACTTTTGACCCCCAAAAGTACCAACTAGATTCACTTTCCTATCAGAAAAAGTACTGTTGAAGAAAATCCAAGCACTTTTACTGTCCTAAAAGGTGATGACAGACACAAAAAAAAAGTTAAAAAATTAAAAAAAAAATAAAAAAAACACACATCATTGTAAAATCAATACATTCATCGTTCCACTCAGAATCTAAAAATTGTTCTGTGTGTTACATATCTTTATAATTAATACATATGATTTTACACTTTGTATTCATATATTTGTATTACTTATTATTAGGTGCCCATATATTTGTATAAGGTTATAATTTCTAATTGATGATTTTTTTCAAGAATATTTTATGCATTCGTGCAATCGTGCATGAATCTTTCAATAGCCAAATAAATGATATGGCAACGTTGCACGTAAATTCGTTCTCAAACGTATTATTTTTTGGGTATTTTTTGGGTCAGAGGTAAGTTTTTTGTTAATTTTAAGTGTTCTCAATCGTTCGATAGCCTTAAATGTTACACGAAATCAGAATATAAGGTTATAAATATAGTTTATAAAATTTATTTTTTTATTTTTTATTTATAAAATATAGGTACGCCTCAACTGCTAAGGTTATTGGCATTTCTAAAATACATAACATTTTAAAGATTTATATTTTATACAAAATAATTTAAGTATATGATACATGAATAGCTTGATAAAATGTATTGTTCAGCAATATAGCGTCATGCAACCAAGTTTATAGGTAGGCTGTGTATCTCTTTTTTTACACCGGTCTTTCTTATATCATAATATATTATATTATATGAAATATTGTTCAAGAAAAATGAAATGTTTTTTTTTTTTTAATTAATGAACAAAAATACTTTAATGTTCTACACACGTTCTGTGCACACACACACACACACACACACACACACACACACACACACACACAGACGTTCATCTGACGATGATTTGTTACTACATTTCTCAATTAACACGATGCACCCGGATACCTTAAGTCCCTTTTTGGCCACTCTTTTTATCACGGCCATAAATAAAGATCACACTACACCAGTGCGGTGGTATAATAACAACAATAACAACATCGCCACAGCTTCGTAGCAGATGACGCCGTTGCGCAACGGTTTTTTCCCCTCTACGGGACGAATTGAAGATTAGGTCAGAAATTTTATAGACGTTCCGGCGAGGCGGACAGGTGGAAAAACAACAACTTATTCTAACTAAAACGACGATTTCTTCTGGAAACTGTTTAATGAAAATGGTTTTTTTTCCGTGTCGTCATCGTTCGGATTTTTTTTCGTCATCCGTTCAATTTGGTTTCGGGTTGTTTTATTAAAACGTCGAAATAATAAATTTAAAAAAATAAATCACCTGCATGGGACAGCCGCACAATAAATCTTCATTGATATTATACACTAATGTTATCTAAACATTTAAAACATTTAATGATGGAAGTTTAATAATTATCGTGCAAATGAATATCGCGTAATGTAACTTTTCAAGAATTTTGTTATACCTATAATATAGGTATATCTGGTTTATAAAGGATTAATCAAACGTGTTATTTTATTATCTATTAAAAAATCGCGTTAAAGTGAAGTAATTTTGATCCTTTTACAAATAAAGATGTGTAATGTTTAAGTAGTTTTTTTTATCCAAGTGTTCCATTGATGATTGGTCTCTTACTTGTTAAGGGCTACACTACGTGACGTTGATTTTGAATTCAGATTATACAGCTCTTAAAATTTAAAGAGAGAGTAGTTTATACGTCTCATAATCGAAATCCTAGTCAGTCGTGTTTCGAAAAATCGTTTATATTATGTTTTAGGATGTATAGCATGCATTAATGAATTTTGATGATTTTTTACATAAAAAAATTGTTTAACCGTCAATAGATTATTGTTTGTCATGTAGGTACTTAATAATCAAGCTATACACGATTTTTATGTAAAAATATTATAGATTATAATAAAACTATTATTATTAAAAAAAATGTCAGTTATCGCATTTAAATATATATTTTAACTTTTGACTGAAATTATATGAAATTGGGTAAATTAATGTTTTTTTTATTTGTTTTTGTAAGAGTACGGGGAAATTAAAAGTTCGAAATTCACAGTGCAATACACTAACTATGAATCATAACTAGTTTAGAAATTAATAAATTATACATACGTTTTATTTATTATAATACAAATGTATAAAAAGCTTTACCTATTAATTATATTTATTAAATCGTTAATTTTTGTTTCTCAATAACAACATTATGTTTATTAGGTTAATAATAATAATTTCCAACAGTAATTGGTTGGGAGTAATTAAAATAAGAAAATTACAGAAATGTAAGTAAGAAATGTATAAATAAAAATTATATTATTATATTTTAAACATTTGACGAATTAATTGAAATTGAGTTTATTATTTCAAAATTAAAATTCAAATATTTGTTCTAGTCGGTAAATTGTTTGTAGAGGTACCTATTATTGTTTTTTTTTTTTTTTATATTAAAATACTAATACAATTAAATATCACCCGGGGTGGACCTAGGACTGAAAAAAGGATGTGATTGAAATATAATATACATATAAATATTTAAAATAGTTAACTTTAATATTATAGGAATGTAATTTGTTCATTTATATTTGTATGTCGTACTAACATGAATCGTGTGAATTATATGTTTTTTTTGGAAAAAACTATAACTTTAGCTACTAATTAGTACCTATATTCTACATTAATTGTTTGATACATCTGTATAATATTATAAATCATAACAATATAATATGTATTTTAAATGAAATAAACATTATATTAATAGTATTTAATACGTAACATTATTTTATATTTTGTAATTTCGTTTTTGAATGTTTCTACATTTTGATAATATTAATGTACGTGATATAATTTAGATTTAAATTAAATTAAAAAATACCGAAAAGAAAAAAATAATTAATAACAAATATATAAATACATTGATTAACAACAATCGCTTGATAAACAACAACTTAAGGGGCCTGTGCGCGACCTGTTTTTTTGCTCTAAAACATGCCTTATAGGAAAAACCCTCACGCCTCGTAGAGTGATCAGATTTTGATAATTTTTTTTTGTTAGAAAGAGGAAAACTTCTTACAGGGTGCATTGAACTTTGATTTACAATATTCTATTTACGAGTTCTATAGTAAACTTTTGAATTTTACAAATTTTTACATGTTTTTATTTCTTAATTCTTTTTTGTTTTTAGCATTGTAATCAAAAATCGAAGTTCAATTCGCCCTGTAAAAAATTGTCTTCTTTCTAACAAAAAAAAAATTATCGAAATCCGATCACTCTATGAGGCGTGAGAATTTTTCCTGTAAAGTGTGTTTTGGTCGATATAATACAATCAACCCCCCTAAATAGGTATTGGGTAGTAGATTAGTGGAAAAGACTTATAATTGAGGTAGCAACTAAAATATAAAATTTAATTTTCAAATTGTACAGAATTGTGGACAATTTGAAAAACTGGCACCGAGACCCTTAATATTTTCCTCACGGTGTCTCGATAACAGCGATTATATTTATTTTTGGCGCCAGTTTCAGTATTTATTTTTATGGTTTCAATACATAATATTATTATATCGACTGTGGTGACTTGTTTTTTTTATTTATTTGAACATCGGCATTTATACGAATGATTGCATTATAGGTAATGGTATAATTTATATCACCGAACACGGTACTTTAGGCACATAAATAAAAGTAGTCCAGTACCCAATACATTTATAAATATTGTAGTTAGAAATATCTAAGGAATATGGCTAATAAATACAGTACTATTTATTTTTGACAAAATTATTCTACTGTTTGTAATAGTTCAAACTAAATACCAATTAACATATTATGACTTAAAAAATAATGACAGTTTTGTAATAAGAATAATAAAAATGGTCACATTGTTTATTGTTTAACAGAAATATGGGCTGTGCTAATATAAACTCGAAAAAATAAAAAAAATAAATATACGAGAATGTGCCACAAAAATTGTTATGAATAATTGTTAAAAAACTAAAAAAAAAATAAATATTGAAAAAGTGACTGTATTGAAAAATATTACGGACAACGAGTGTCTCCGCATCAATGTCTCCGCCCTACATGCAAATATGCGTATAAATATATAGATTAAATAGGTAGGTACTATTGTACCTTTAAATAGCACATGAACATATAATATAATGTATAACATATTTTTGGTACTGTTAAATACCATAAATTATTGCAAGCTTAATGAATCAATAAAAAATAATATGCTTGAACAGTTCTAGAACAGTTACTAGTTTCTAAGGTTATAGTGCTTCAGCATCCATAGTCCTCTTTAAAATTCGCACACACAGGATACAATTCCACCTGGGGAAAGATAAAAAATTACTTATAATCTAATATTAATTATAGCGATATTGATATTTAAAGTGCACCTAGGTACGTGCTTTAAATTTATTTCTAGGGGGCAATAAACCCTTTGCCCCCCATCCTGCATGCGCCATAGACCCGATTATAAATTGACTTTAAAAAGATATTTCTAATTTTTGCTAGATACTTATGGCAAAAATAATGATTGTTATAATTATCAGCGTATATGTTGCACTGCACGATTTGCGATTCCACATTTGGAAGTGTTAAATTTATCCTGTTTGCTATTGAATTTCATGAGAAATTTTAAATTATTTTTAACTCAAAAAAATACCTTTTGAATCTGAAAACTGTGATTGGGAAATGTCAAAACAGTTTGCAGGCCATCTAACCTCACGGAGGTAGGTATATAATCGATTGGTCACAGAAGGTGTTTAGATTGGCCATGGTAAAATTTGTCACAAGTTATAATATTATATCGCTGTAAATAAAAAAGTTATTATTAAAGTATGACAGAAGTACCATTATAATAAGTCTATAAATAATGATTTTATTTTATTTTTTGCAATACGTATTACAAACGGAAAATAAAATAGTTTTATTAATTTTTTAATTTTGCAATGGTTGCAGACGTAGGTGGACAGTTAATTTTCTGAACGTGACAGTCAAAAAAACCAGTTTGGCATAAGCTCGTAAAATTCTAACAATACCCAAGCTGACACATCTTAGACATAGTTAGTAATAATAATAATATGAAGAAAACAGATTTTATCTGCTGGAGTTGTTGTATACGAAGATAATAATATAATATAAACACTTTGATCGACATATTATTTAATTCATTTTTAATTTTTTCCGTGCTTTCATCCTTTAATGTTAAATAATTAATTTTAAAATCATAAAAAATCTAAAAGCAGACAAAATAAATAGAAAAAGCACTTCTCGGGGGGGAAATCTCATTTCGGTGCACATGAATTACGTATACCAGTCCCTAAAATTGCGCCTCATTACTCTCATTGTTGTCTTAAAACAAAGGCAAAACGAATGACACGAACAAAATTGAATTATTAAACATATTTTTCTTTAGTCGTTTCCAAATAGGGACTGGAACCTTTTGAATTTATCGGTTCTCCAAAAATAGATAATAAATGTTTCAGTTCAGTTCTGGTTTTTTGATAAAAAAATTAAAGGTATCGGTTCAAATAATTTAGTTACCGAAAAGTATAACAATTTTAAATACCTATCAAGAATGCGGGTTTAATTAAAAGTATGAATTGAACTGGTTATTTTAGGTTCGGTTCCAGTCCCTGTTTCCAAGACAAATTTATGATTCACAAATTTATCTTGGTCACAGATACAGTTTTAAGGTCACAAATAATTTTTTTGAAAGAGCATTTAAATTCTAGCCCTGCATATTAATATTAGGTCCTATAATCGAAATATAGACAAATTTTGGTGTATGATAAACGACTCAATTAAAGGTTTGGACATAATTATTTTCAATGAGATATAGAATAATACTGTATTCATCCAACAAACTATAAAAGGTTTTTCGAATTATAAAAGTGAAAACAATTTTAATCAAAACGTTGCCAGTTCTTAATATTTTAAAGGTTCCGGTTCCAGAACCGGTTCTTTTAGGTTCAGTTCCAGTCCCTGTTACACAAATATTTTTTTTTTAAATGTATGATATTTTTATTTATGACTTATGTACCTAATATTATTATCGTATGTTTAATTTTAAAAATACATTGAATTATAAATTAGGAATATGTAAGGCTAGTATAAATTGCAGTATTTGATAATATAACTAGGAACCACCTATGAATATTAACCAGGGATGGAAAATGTTTTTTTAAAAAACGTTATTAAACGGAAAAAAACAAAAAAACGATAACTAAAAATCACAAAAACCGAAAAAAAATTAATAACGAAATCAAAAACGAAAGCGAAAATAAATTATAGAACTATACATTATTAAATTATTTATTCCACGAAAAAAAAAAAATTTGAAAAAAATTTCACTTGTCTTTACTTTTTAATGTTTAAGTTTAAAAACATTTTAATTTGAAATCAAAAATTTTGAATTTTCTAATTTTTAACTTTTAAGTTATTTCTATAATGCGCGTTACTATTATAACTTGAAAGTCAAAAGTTATAAGTTGTAAGAATATAATATAAAAAAAAATATATTATCAAAAACGTTATTTGGAAACAATAGGAAAATAACGTTTTTAAAAACGTTAATCAAAAACAATACAGAAAAATAACGTTTTTAAAAACGTTAACCAAAAACGTAATATTCAAAAACGTTTAAAAACGTTAAACAAAAACGATATTTTTTAAATCAATAAACAAAAACGAAAAAATTAAAAATGTTTCCCATCCCTGATATTAACTGAAGGTGCAATAGTAACATGGATTCAATATTCATTCAAAAAGGTACGTTTACTTGACTTTGTACGCAATTAATGTGCATTCTTCCATGTTACTCCCCAAATCATCAAGCACTGAGAAGACGGAAAAGAAAACGGCCAAGCGTCCCATCCTAAAATAAAAACAATTTAAAATACCTTTTTCTTCACTTGAGTTTATCAAGAAATGGTTTTTTTTTTTGTATATTGTTATCACATTTACTTATTATTTTACGCATTGTTAGTGTTGTAAACAAAGCATATTTTATTAAATTTATTCAATATAATAAAAAACCAGTGCCTACATATAAAATAATATTTTTAAATTATAACTTCATCAGTTTTTAAGGAAAAGATGATTAAGGAACACAATATTAATTTATTGTTAAAATGATGTAGGTGGGTTACCTATAATATTATTATAACGTAGAATGTAGATAGTATAGTAAATTATTGTATACAAGGAGTATAATGTCGGCAAATTTAATGTTATTCGAGTAATTTTAGTTGTATCTAAACATTATTTTAATTAACTATATTTTTATGCAATGTAAAATAATATTATGTAATGTTACGGCAACAGATATTTTGATTCGGCGTATTCGGTTGTTATCAAGTAGTAGAATAAATATTATCATTGTTAGTATTATTATTATATTACATATTACTAACAAGTCCAAAAAGTTTTAATTAAAAAAAAAAAATAAAATGATTTAATATTCTAAAACCGACTAAATTTATTTGATTTGCACACGAGTCACGGATCAACTACGTCATTGTTTAAACTCCGATTCGCACCTATGTACCTATTTAACCAGTCGAGTATAATATTATAGGTACGATTTGTGAATTTCATAATAATAATAAAATAAATTAAGACAGTATATTATTATGTAATTAATATAATATTATACTGTGCACGCAATAGAATAATATTACAGTAAACACTATCGTTATGTCGAAACTCGCGAGGGGAACAGAAAAAGTTTCGAGATATCGAGTCTTAATGTAGTGGTATAATTATTTAAAGGTATTTAAATTGGGTTCAAGATTACGACAAATTTAAGACATCGACGTTCGACATAACAAGAATCTTACTGTATACTATTGTGCAAAGTCAAATTTCATTAGTCGGAGAACATGACAATAATATTATTAATATATTGTTTTAAGCAGTTTGCATTGATTAGATTCTCGGAAATATCTCCATAATAATAATGTTTTTCCAATCACATTTCGAAGGACACGTATGGTAAAAAAGTATATATCATATTGTGGTACTTTATTAAATTCATATAAATGGCGAACGACACTGCACGTGTCTACCATCATGTAATATTGATATAGTACGGCGCACAAGTTCGGTTTCGCATTCGCCCGTGAAGCGTGAGAAAAATAAATAAGAAACAGCCTTAGACCGTCCGTATTATAACAATATAACAATTATGTGTAATAAAACGAAATCAAACAAATAGTAATAATATTGTTATATTGAATTCGATAATATATTTTAATCGACACGGTTTAATCAAAACATCATAATTTCAGGGGTATAAAGTGCGAACGGAATTACGACTTACCTTGCGTATTTTAATACAATATAATATTATATTGTCTCATCCTTTCTTCGGTTACAATAACAATACAGTAATTATCCCACGGTCAACAAAGGACACAGAAAGTAAATACAATTGCTAATCTGTTAATAGTAATAATATATTATTGTTATCGATTATCGTGACATGTTTGTTTAAGTAGGCAGTGTTTTTTTTTTTCATAATAGTTACGTATTACTATAGTTGCATAACACGATAATATATGGCCGGCTGAAGCCATTTTTCTCCAATAATGAGACACCATTTTCCTCTACTATCCATTCACCTACAATAAGGAATCAAAAACATAATAAATATAGTATACTGAAAAAAAAAATTATCTCTGAATTATTGACAGTTAGATATATTTATTTATACCTAATAATTTTAATAGTATATTTATATCTTTTTGTCAATTTATGTTTAATGCAAATAAAATATATAGCTAAAAGGGCTAAATAAATAGGCTCAAATATCGGCTAAATAATTAAGTACTTGGAGGAATATTTACACAACAGTGTTTGGTGGAAAATGGAAGCTAACCATTTTTCAAAAATGAATTGGCTGCAATACCTAAGTTGTAGACGATGTCTAAAATTATATTTGTGTACTCGCTCGTCGAAATTCACTTATAATGTGTAGCTGTTAGATATTTTCAGACACACCATGTGTCAGGTAATAATATAATATAATTTAGATATTATAATTCATCTGCTCAGAGGGAATGAATTTACTCAATTTTATCGGTGAATGTTTTGTAGTTATGAAATACGAATCGCAGACAATTTTCCTCGGACATTTCCCCCTGAATATTTTCGGTGTAGTAAGACAGTTTTCCCTGATAGATTTTTTAATGTGGACAATTCACCCATATTTTTTAAAAATGTGTTTAAATATGAAATTATTTATTTTTGTCTAATGTTTAATTTTGAATTAAGTAAGAATACATTTTCAAATATTTCCATAAATATAATACATTTTAGATGTATAGTTTTGATTATTGTTAATTTGATACAATAAAAAGTACTATTAAAATAATAAGTAATGTCTAAAAGAAGTATACCTACCTATTATAATAATTACAATATTTTACAAGACTCATTGCAATTATAGAACTGTATTACGTACTACCTATTTATTACAATTTATAATATATATTTGAAACAATAAAAAAACTATTATAATAATGTTTAAAACAAATGGATGTTATTATGTCATAATAAAAAAAATTCGTACTCAAATAAATGTGTAAATAATAAAAAATGCCAAAGAAAAATGTGAGGTGTAAAAAATGAATCTGAAGAAATGTCGTACTATACCGAACATTTTTGGGGTAAATGTCTGATTTTTGAGGGGGAAATTGTCTATCATTAACTCGAAATTCACTATAGTCATCACATCCCCCCCAATAATGACGCAGTGAAAACCATTTTTTGACATTTTTTATAAGAACTTGAAACTTTTAACTTGATACAGTATTTTAAATAATTTATCGAAAAATAGTTTTCAGTTAGTTCGATTCACAGTATTTTACGCAGGGACTGGAACTTCACTGAAAGAACCGGTTATGGAACCGGAACCCTTTGAATATTGGGAACCGAAACCCCACCAAAACCCTTATTTAAATTAATTTTAATACCGGAACTTCACCGGAACACTTATTTAAATTAATTTAAAAACTAGAACCTTACCGGAATCGATACTTTTACTTGACAATTTTTTTTCCATAAGTGAAAAGCCAAATCAGGTAACAATTTTTTTTATTTTTTAAGAACTGAAAAGAAACCGGAACTGAAATTTTAGTTTTACTGGGAACCGAATAGAAACCGGAACCATAAAAATCATTAAGGGTCCAGTTCCTGATTTTACGTAGGTACCTCTATACATATAGGTAAGTACTTTAATGTACTAATTATTTTGAATGTTACAACGAGGGAACAGTGCACATTAGTTAAAAATTAAAATCGGAAAATTTCTCAAGTTTTCTCAATTGAATTTCCAATGTAGTCATTCTTCCTTGGATAAGAGCAGTATACAATTCGACACACTGAAGTTCAAACTGTTGAAATATTATCTATTTATAGGAATTGGTTGCGTTTGCTGTTAAGAGTATAAGATCAAAACGTCAAAACGCGTACCTAAGTGGTTTTCGACTAGCATATTGTTTGAATAGTTTTTAAAACTCATTGCGTATTTATTAAACGGATTATAGAATTTGAATAAATGAAACCTGCAGTATACAACTTTAATAAGGGAAATAGAAATAAAATGTGACTTTTGAGATGAAAAAATCCGGAAAACGAGTATCGTTCATACTTAGGGTTGTAAATGGAGGAGATACGCACAGGGACACGAATCTTAAAATAAGTGAAAATTTTTCTTAAAATAAAGATGTATGGTTAAACCGAACAAATGTTTCCCACAGCAGTAATAATATTATTATTGTGTCTCAGTGGGAGTTTTTGTACACATTTATAATGTTTAACAATAACTAGGTACGCTATAACGTACCTATATAGTTTATACGAATGAAAACTATTTACTATATTACGAAACATCATAATAAAGTGTAAAATAATCATTAAAATAATATCGTTATGTTCACGCCGTAATGGTTTGATTACATTATTATTTAAAGTCAATATTCATAACAATACATAAGTATTATACTATTGCATTATTTACAAAACATAAGAATAAAACAAGACACATCACTTTCTATATTATTTTATACAGTAAACTTGACCTCTATATCATAGCTCGAACCCACTAGACTACGAGGATCTTAAGAAATACTTTAAATTAAATTATATAAATCTACTGCATGTATTGCCTTAATTATTGATGAGAAAATTATAATTATCAATTTAACATTTTGAACAACCCTAGGTACTCATAATAATATGTTCATTATATTTTAGATATAATATCTATTTCAATGAATATTTTATAGATTAATCGTTACCTAATGTATGATATACCTTTTATTTCCAGGAACGGTTCTAATAACATTTGATGTGAAAATCATAATAGTATTAGAGTCTGAGAGGAGTGATTAATCATAGACGTGCGCAGACCTGAATTTCAGGTCCTCTCATAACAAGACATGTACATATTAATCAGTTTTTATATAGCTACCAGTACCAAATTATTATATTCCCTTGGATCAAATAGGTATCAGCTATTTCTAAAATAATACTGTGTTGTGTCTTAATTATTTGTAATTTTGTAGTCAATAACATCAGTACATAAAAGTATTGTGTTTACATCAGTATCATAATAAATTATTTCACTTAAATTAAAAATATTTTATTCTTTTTGTACATGATTTTGTTTGTTACCGCATATTTTAGAAAAAATTACATTTTATTCTAGTAACATCAGTACAGGCCACCTATGCTCTAAATTGTGTGGCCCTATAACAAAATGTCGGGGAGGGGGCTAGGTACACCTGGCACTCCCGTGCGCACGCCTATCTGATTAATGTATTGATTATGTAACCATTTCTTTTTATTGTCGTATCGATTAGGGTGGTTTCAGGTAGCGAATATGACCTTAAAATTATTTTTTTAGTTATTTTTAGACATTTCAAATTGCTTATTGGTATTATATTTTTAAATTTAGCTAATTTCAAGCATTTTATAGAAATTAATTTACATTTTTGACTTTTTTGTGTAATATGGTAACTAATTTTTGTATTACAAATACAATTTATTATTGGCTTCACAAAGAATTAAATTAAGATCTGGAGTTTCTCTAATAGAGTGAAAACTTAAAAGTCGTTGTAATTAAAATAATAGAAAATAAAAATAACCCAATTTAAGAAAAAAAAAAAAAATGTTTTTATTGTGAAAGATATCTATGAAACGTAATTATGATATTATATTGATATACATATTATACCATTTGTATAATAGTTGTGGAACTTATTATTTATCAATCTCTAAATTCCGGCATTTATATGCAAGCCCCAGTCATAAATGATGGCATTATTTTGAAACGTAAATTTGTTGTGAATTAGTCATTTCTAAATACACCCTTGTTTTTGACTAAACCAGGATCCAAATAATTTCTGTGCAAAACAGTGGTAGTCAAATAATCCAATAATTTTATCATGGTGAGGCTGATTTTTTAACATGCACTCTCATCATAAAAAACATTATTTAATAATTATAGAACAATTAATTATTTAAAATCAGATACTAAAAAGTTAACTAATTGGTAACAATTAGGTAATTATACCTAAATAAGTTAATAATTTTTTTTGTTTATCTTTTAACACTTCACTTGGGGTTATATTTACAACCCAACAATTCACAGCCATTGTAGTATCTAAGCGATTGGACGACTTTATGATAACACGATAATATTATTATACAATAGTATTCTATCTTTATTGTTTTTAAAATCAGAAAAAAAAATTTTATCTAAGATTGTGAATTTATTATGTCGTAGTACCTCCGCTGGGAGGCCTCTACACTCAGTCTAATCTGTCGTTATTTATTTTTATTTATTTTATTTTATTTAATTCATCAATTGTTCTTATTGTTCTATTTTAGTAACAGATTGAATAAAAATCTTTTAATAACAAAAAAAAAAAAAAAAAGATTGTGAATAGATACCTATTCATATCAGATTATAATTATTCACATTATTTTCTTCATACAAATATTAATAATAATATTATATTATTATAAATATTGAAAAAGGTCACGGTGGGGGGGATATATCCATTATCCAGTTTTCCACCATCGTTAGACGACCCTTGGTGCAAAATTTGGTACAAATTGGCCAAAAATAGTGGATGTGTATATTATGCGTCATTTAGATATAGATAATCCAACCAACAATTTATGTACCAGACGAGTATCCGACTGTCTATATAATTCATCCGTTTCCGTTTTATTTCTGCTGAAATATTCTCAACTGTTTTTTTTTTTAAATCGATCGAGTATTTTTTTTGTATATAAACCTCAATCATACATTTTTCCTCTTAAGTGATAAATAATACCTGTTACTCAATTTTACGTATATAGAATAGGTAGATAATTTATAAATCCTAAATAACAAAATATAATATAATACAAAAAAATATATCCAATAATAATAACTATTTTATTATGTGTAATCAAAGGCAACCGAATTTATAAACAAATAAATATTGGATTTTACAAAACAAATTCCATGCATGAGCCGCCCTACCGTGACCTACACAGGATGAAATACAAACCCTTCCTAAGTCTCAAGCTGGTGGTGATATAAGTTTCATTGAAAACGGTCCAGTAGTTTATGAGTCTATTGACGACAAATAAACAAACAAACATACATTCATTTTGATATTATATTAGATAACAAAATGTACCTAGGTACTCTCAAAACATTTCATACATCATATAAAACAGAATAAATCATATCATTTTATAATTGAAACACATTTTAAAGACGTCATATTCGTTAAAAATACCGCAGTGTAATTAAATAATTTTGAATAATTGAATGATTTATTATAATGTGGTAGTACAGTACTATAATTTATAAGACGTTAGTTAATGTATAATGATAGTATTAAATAGTTCACACTTAATCTAATAATCATAATATTATTATGCTTTTACTGCTATTTTAATTAATTATTATAAGTATGTACATTTAAATTTGGTACTTACCGAAAGCGTATTTATAATGCTATTGTAAGCGATTAAGCGAATAAAATGATGTTGGCGATAAATGAGTTGTTAAGAATTCGGCATTTTTCACTGATCATATTTGTATTGCTTATATTCAATGTAAACGCATAATGGTGTTGACTTTCAAAATTTTTATACTTTGTATATTTAATAGTAATTGGTCAAAAAATATTTTTGAAATAAACAAATTGTTAAATCATACAATTCGTTTAAACAAAAAATGTATAGGTACATTTCTTCTTACTTAGAAATTAACATTTATACAATATAGGACTTTTACATTGGTTTATAAATTTACACACACACACAAAAGAAAAATCTTATATAAGTATCTAAAATCAGAAATCTGACATAAACGAGAAAAATATCAATTAAGCCTGAGCAGTCTATCAAATACATTCCAATAAAGATATGAGCTAGATTGTATTGATGGATATAAAAAAATGATAAGTAAACTAAGCAGCCATTAGCAAAAATAACACGCTTCGATACGATCGCTAGCTGGTATCTTTTATTGGTATTGTCAATTCCCAATAATCATTTTTTTTTAAATATCGAATAGTTTATAGTGTCACAAAAATAAACAACCATAATAAGAATTAATATCCTGGTTAATATATTAAAAATGTTTTTCTATAAATGTATATAAAGCAACATAAATATTATTGGTAGGCCCATCTATCATAAATTAATAAAAACTTCCAGGTCCATAAAAAAACTAAAAAACTTTAATAGTTGAGTTCATAACACAACTTCAGCTTACATGCAGACAACTAATGCAAATTCGACCAGCTGCCAGCATGGCGTTATATATTATTGTGTAAGTTTACCAGACAACATATAATTTCACTATTTGTTTGAAACGATTCCGTGCAACTTGTGAGATTTTCTTGACTGCAGAGTCCACGATAATGTGTTATAAATGTAGGAACATGCAAACGGACTTATACGGTATAATCCGAAAAAATGTAAAAGTTATTTAATATTTTACATGTATGGATTTTTTTTTTTATTAGGAACCAGGTTAAAAAACGCTACTCTATAGAGTCGTTTTGGTCAATCATTAAAATACATCTTTGAAATTACTATTACAGATACTCACGAAACAATCAATGAACTATGAATTATGAACTAAGCAACGAGAACACACATTTGTCTATTGTATCACCTCTTATTCGAAATCTAGAGACACCTATCCTCTGAGATTATTTAAATATTTAATATAAATTTGTTCATGTAGGTATGGAAAATTATAATGTTAATAAAATAACTTTTATTGTAATAAAACCTGTGAATATTTTTTTAACTAGTGAGCATATACAATGAGTCATTTAGACTTTTTTCTTCTCTCCATAAATAATTAATTTTATACTTAATATTATAATATACTTATTTAGAATTTAAGTTTATTTTTTAAAATAGTTTGATATATGTTAAGAATTATTGTCATGTATTTATATTGTATATTATGCAATAATTGTTTTTACTTATTTACTTTTATTTACTGCCAGTCAAACAAAATAAACAAACTTATTAAATACGTCAATAATCCGATTACCTTCCTTTAATTAGTTTAAACTTTTTTAGGCAAAAGTACCTATCGATAGTTATATAAAAACAATTTGTTTTGACACTAAGAATTATGTAATCCGTCCGTCATTATCACACTTTTATATTATACGTCGTCATTTGAACTGAAATATATAATATTATATTTACACCAAAAATGAAGTGATTTATTAAGCAATATTATTATAGATAGTCAAGTTATTAAAATTATGTTAATTATAATTATTGTAGTAGACACTAATAGCTAAGCTAAATGTATATCACATATTATAATTATATATGCTGACAATATTACGACTTAAAATAATCAGGATAAATGTAATTTTTTTTTTAATAAAGTCATTCTCAAAATAACAATCACGATGAGGATACAAAGAGCTGCAGTATTTTATACATTTATCTTGTATAATCTAAGTATACATATTATCGTGATTTCTGTAGATTTCGAGGCGTATACTTACACGTATTTTATTCATTCATGCGTGACAGTAATAATTGTTAAACTTTCGTTTTGTATTTCGTACGAAAAGTTAATGAATTCGGTGCTACGCCGTCTTTACTCGGAAAATATAAGGTACACACTGCAGGAGATGCACCTCCCCAAAAGCTCAGATTTTCTCTAACGAAATAATATTATACACCCATACACCCACTCTTAAACTCTTTCTGATATAAACTTAAAGCGTAGGCACCTAAGTATATGGTATATAATATGATAAGTTATCATAACGATACGCAATATGTCTGTAGTACCATCTCACCCCCCACGAGCAATTAATAAAAATAGTGTGAACGAAATTAATTTTGTGTATTATTTTTATTAATATTTTTCAATTAAATAATCTAATGGTATATCTCAGATTAAGTATTTAAAATTCTTATGGGTTTTAAGATCCGCTCGTGTTTTTTTTTTTTTTTTTAAAGTATTTATAATTTTACAGCGCTTTTCGCATTTCCAGAGTGGTTTATCACTGGTTTACATAAAACATAAAGAGTGTTTTATTATGACACCACGGGTTTCGCGTATAATTAAAATTCAGAATTAATATGTTTCATCCTAAATTAAACAATCAGTTGCACAATAGTTTATTTTGAATTGAGTAAACTCGTAAATATTTTATAACTAAATAAAAAGTGTCTGCACACTAACAGAGTGGATTGTTTAGGCGGCGGCGAATAATTTATTATTAAAATATGAATGGTATACAGTCCTTGTCAATCTGATTCATACTAAAAACGTAAGCTCCTATTGGTAGATAAAATTGATATTACATAATATTACATGAATAAAGCTGGGTAAGTCAATATTTTTTTTTTAGCTCAGTTAAGTTGATAATATATGTATTAAGAGGACGTTATACTGACATTTGTTGTCTCCATCTTACAAGTGCGTAACATAGCAAATTGTACGCTCAGCAGAACACGTTTAGTTCCGTTAGTTTAAAAATCAGTGTGAATTAATTACTTATAAAATTTAAAGTTAAGATCTAGTCAATCTCATGGGCTTTTTATTATATTTAAGTTTTAAGCGAGTTATGAGTGTACTCATACGCACTAGTAAGACGGATACAACAATTAATGTCGGTGTATACCATCCTCTTAATAAGACAATTTAAAAAGTTTATTTAATTTTTGGTTATTTTTTTTAACTTAATAGTTAGCACACCATTTATCTAAACTTTTTATTAAGTTAAAAAAAGTTTTTTTTTCGTCACTAGCCTACTTAATTTTTTTACCAACTCAAAACCATAAAGTGTATTCATACCTAGTACTAAGTTTATTGTCACTAAAAAAAAACAACTGAAATATTTTTTTATATGAAAACGACAACAATTAGAACGTAGTAATATAATAGGTATAAAATATAAAACAAAAAATTAACTTTACTTATTAAAATGAAAATGTAATTTGCTAATTCCAGATTATTAAAAAAAAAACAATTATGTTAAGTTTGTAGTTAAATTATTAACGGAAACCCAAAAGTAACCAGTTTAAAAGCTTAAATAAAATTAACTTTTTAACTAGATTTTGACTTTTTAACTCGTGAACTGAGGCCGGCCCAGCTTTGTATAATTCCAGGCTATAACAAAATATAACATTTGGATAAATGAAAAAAAAAACACAAAATTAGTAAGTACTTATACTATTACTATTAACTATTAAGTACTCAAAATTATCAGTAATTATTATTCAGTAAAATAATACGCCTGGATCCAATATTAAGTTGTACACTATTCATTAACACATTGACGGACAATCATGAAGAAGTACTGCTGTAGCAGTATTTTTGTTTGGTGATGCCAGGGGACACTTTTGAATTCATATGTAATAGCACTGCTATAGCAGTGCTCGGGAACCGATCAGAAATGGACACTACTGCTAAAGCAGTAATTTTTTCAATGGTATCATATGAGATACCAAGTCTACTGTCCATATACATCATAAAGTGACATTGATCGCTGATAAAATAAAGCAATATTTTAATTAAAAAAAATTCTTAATTATTTCTTTTATAAAATTGATTAATTTAGGCATGCTTTTTATAAATATTTATAATCCTCACTGTCCGTCAATGTGTTAAGTATATCGTCATCTTAAAAATATATTTTGAACAGTACAGAAACTAAAAATATGTAAATAAATGTATACCTATTATGATATAAATAATATAATACAATTATTGTATCATTTGATATGTACCTAATATGTTATCGAATTTTAATGAGTTTGTGTGATATGCGATTTCAATACATAGACATTTGAAATCGTAATTGATTTGTGTAAGAAATAATATATTTTAATATAATCGTGCGATTAAAACAATAATAATAATATGTATATTTATGATTTATTGAATTATTTTGTGGTTAATCGTTTTACGGGCTGGGTACACAACACAACACAATAAACATATTATTATTTTCACTCAATCTAGTCCTAATATGTGCAATAGATGTTCGGTCTGAATGGTTACTAACAATATTATTTTGATTCAAAGATTATGTTTCTGATGTTGAATATTGAATAACATTAATCAGTTGATTGATTAATTATAATATACTTACGATTGTTTGCATATTACATTGTGTAAGTGTGTGTGCGTTTCGATAATACACAATATCAATGTGCGTAAATCATAATATAATATTATGTTGCGTACAGAGGCTATTTGGGCTTTAGACTTAAAGTTTATATGATCATTATTATCAACCGTTATTCATTTCAATGTTTAACTCTAGAAATATAAAACACGTTTATGGCCAATTTTGTTTTCACTCTTCAAAGAGCTTACATTCAATGTTCTGACTCAAACACGGACAAAACGTTAAATTATATTATTATTATTATTATTATTATTATCATCTGATATATATATATATAAATATATAAAATCAACTAATTTTCCAAAAAAATACCGTTAACATTATATACGAACATGTCACATTCTCAAGCGTTTTTGTCATACTTACCCAGTTCATATAAATATATATGTAAATATACAATTGGTATTTAGGTTAGGTTCACCAATAATAATAATGTTATTAATATGTTTTATTAATTAATAATTGTTAATAACAATATAATATGTATGACCCAGTTATATGCTTATTGTAATGAATAATGATTGAAGGTCTGGTCTCATATATAGGTACGATGTAACGGACTTGCATTTTATAAAATATTCTATTATTACTCTTCATGCAGATTCATCTGAAAAAACTTATAATTCCGATGGTATATCGACATATCGTATCGTAAACAACACACGATTTTAATAAACTATTATAACCATTTACTCATTTGGTAAGCGGTGTGGTTTAAATTCTTAATTCAATTATATTGCATTATCGTGGGCTAGGAACCAATATATACCTATCACAAAATATGAACTTGTACAGGAAAATGTATTTTAAACTTCAAACCGTAATAGGTTAGAAAAGGTTCTATTTAGATCGCTTATTACACGAGTTGATTCGTTTAACGTAAGACACTCATTTTTTCTGAAAAAAAATAAAGTTTTTGTAAATATCTATTTAACATAATTTCTAAATTTAAATAAAACATTTTTGGCACAGTCTAATATATTTTTATCGTTATTTTTTTTTACTTTTTACCCTTTTGAATGAAAACATACATTTTTAATTTCAACAGAGTATTTAAAGTATTTTTGTATTTAAAAATCAAATTTTAGGGAAGTAATTTTGTAGCTGTAAATTATGAGTATTTATAGTTTAGATGAGCGATATTGTGGACCAACTTTTATAAAATTTAGTTATACGAGGTTATAACTCATAAGCTACTCGTCCAAAATTTGATTTTTATATATCAAAGTACACCAAAAAATATTCTGCTTTGGTATAACTGTATAAGTAATTAAAATGCATGTTGTAATTTAAGATAATAAATATTATATATTGCTTTAGAAAAATATTGTTTTTAACGACATACAATATTACGTTCAAAAACGTTAATAGGTTTTGAAATAATGAGTGTCTTGAGTTAAATGGATCACCCGGAAACGGTAACAAATTCATAAACTGTGTTGAATTAGAAGCTTTTAATTCTCGATGAATCTTTAAAAAATGTAACGCTCAATGTTGGTTGTTCGCGAACATGAAGTATAGTGGCATTGATAACCAAACCTTTTTTGTATAAAAAGTGGAATTAAAAAATCGATTGTTTATAACCCATTGGGTCCTGAGCCCGCGTTATTACTTAATCAAATATATGTCGTAGATAGGTAGGCACGCTGCACATTTTAAAGAATGCATAATATTATTTGTTTGAATTTCACGTTGCATACTTTGGCACATCGCAATCGATCAAAATTAATCGTTCTGACCTAATTATGTCAAAATGTACCTTATCACACCTTATATCATTGTGCCAAACCTTATCACGTGTCATGTGCGCGTACAACGCAGATTATGACCATTGTACAGTTTTGGGTAGGTAACTTTTAAATTGATATTTTAATCGTTTCCACTATTTCATGTTATTTGAACTGCTGTAGTGGTCGAAAGTCGTGCACATACTATTTTTATTTATTCATTTATAATAAATTATATTGGTTATTTTATTCGTATGACATTGACGAGTAGCTGTCTTAGAGAGAACACGTCTTACAGGTTGTCGGACGGAGAGAGCTATTTTTTTTAAAGTTCATAACTGTATAGAATGTGCGCAATAAATAATGTGCAGAGATATACTATGTTCAATTTTCGAGAGGTGATGAACTAGTTTTCCACGTTTCCGCTGTAATTTTGTTGTTATTATTATTTTTCTTATCATATTTTATAAATATATATTAATTTTTAAAATTACTATTTTAATAGGTATTTTACCAATATTCTTCCTTTAATATTTATCATATTATAAAAAAACATATAGATTGGTCTATGATGTAGCATATTATCAATGGTCGGGACACTACTGTTTTTTTGTAGCACGCTAACGCTACTCCTACTCCCCCTCCTCCAAAAAAAGTAGCTCGCTATCGCTAAAGCTACTTTTTTTTTAAATGTAGTGCGCTATTTCTAACGCAATTGTTTAAATGTAGCGCGCTACTTTTTCGCTCCATTTTTTTAAATTTATTTAGATATTCACTTGAGTACTTGGTCATTATTTGTTAATGTCTACCACAATGTTCTTGTAATTTCGGAAGGCAGGTTTATTCAATGTATCTCATGTATTTTTGTAACAAAACTCAAAACAGATAAACGTATTTTATTGAAAATTGCCAATTAGAAGTTTGTACTTATTAGACATTCGGTCACTGGGAGAAAAGATTTCATATAGAAACGGGATAAGTCAAAGAATTTTGATTTTCTAAAAATTTTTTTAAAAAGTTGTTGGCAGGCATGGATCTAGAACATCTTACGCTGCGTTGTAAAGTCTAAGTGTCAAGTGGACCTTGTCGTTGTGTAGGTCATTGTGATTTATTAAATAAAAGAAAATAATGTAACATGTAATAAGAAATTCTGTAGATACAATTATTCATATTAAAGAAACAAATAAACTAAACAAACAGGAAGTATTAAATCTGAATAGATAAATAGATCTGAATAGATACATAGAATTTAAAATACTGTTTTTTTTTTGCATATAAAATTTAATACTTAAAAGAAATACAGAAAACGTCGATTGCCGAAAATAAAAAAAGTGATATAAAATACTAATATATTAATTATTATTTATGGTTCTGTATTCATTAATATAAAATATAACATCGTAATAATGCTCTTATGATTATAGTCGTATCTATAATCTATGATTACTGATTAGTGCGGTACGGATTAAACCCGAAAATTTTAAAAATACACTCATCTATAGTCATCTTAGTTAAATAAATAAACATACATCATAATATTTTAATTAAATCATGAAATAGATTAGAAGTAGCAATAAAATAATGAACATTTTCAGTACGCTAACCGTAAATTTCTAGCGCGCTATAATATTTCGCTACATTGTAGGTATATATTGTAGCGACGCTATGTTAATAGCTACAGCTAAAGTAGCGTTGCTACAATTAGCACGCTACTCCCGACCACTGCATATTATACGTCTCGTGTTTCTTATGATAATCGTATCAATACAAAGGACATTATTTCGACATCTGAAGAATGTCATGTTTTCATATTTAAAAAATTTTCTTCCTGAATTTTCTAATGTTTATCATAGTTAGGTATTGCAATTTGCAAGTGCGGTTTTTTTTGTAACACTGTTAAAACTGCACTTAGGTATCTAAAAGGATCCTCAGCCCTATAAGCTGGTACAGTAAAAATTAAATAAATATTTTTTGAAAAATGCCTTGATTTAAGTTTGAAGACAGTTCCTAAATTATACAGTAAAAACTTTATAATGATGACGTTTGATAAAGTTTTCTTGTTATGTGATAAAAAATATTTTAAAATGTCGAAAGAGAAAATTTTCAAAGAACGCGTTTATGTATATATGTATGTATGTATAACATTGTATATACGGGTAATATGAATTGATGAACAGTTATCTTAATTTAACTTTATGTAAGTGGTTTAAAAATGTAAGGTTATATTTGGTGTTTTTTTTGTTTCAAGGGATATTATGCTCATGAATTATTGCAGTAGTCATGAGAATACTACAAGAATTAAGTATTTCGTAGAAACTTCAGGTATTATTTTCGTACAATGATATCTATACAAAATTACAAACTAAATGCATAATATCCAGAATATTAAAAATATGCAATTTAAACATTATAAGTACTAGTATTATACGAGTTTACTATATAATATTTATGTATAGCTTTAAAATCCTTAGAATCTCTCGGCTATATAGAAACGGAACATCCAAATGAAATAACAACTTGCAACTTGGTTACTATGTATAATATTATTCTACACCAATGTAGCCGCACTATAGTCTATAATTATTCAAAAATAAATTTGATCTTTTAGGATTTAAAGGCAGTATTGACAGTTTTTGAATACCATAGTACCTACTTACATACATTTAGTCAGCGTATATTACATTTTATTTCCAAAAACATGCTTATTTTCTTAAACTTCTATACATCTAATAAAATATGTACATGATGTTAAATGTATAGATATGTATGGGATATGTACATCCTATACACAACGTTGAGAACAAAAAAAAAACAAATTAATCATTGTTAAATGGCGTTGAATATTATCACTTTTAGAATTTGGAGTAAACGATTGTAAAAGTTGAAATTTGTCTAAAATAAGGATGAGACTATATTTAAGAATAAACGGGAACATTTTTTGAGAAAAATTACAATTGGACCACATTGACGTCATTACTCAAACAATATGTACAATACATTTTCGAAAATTGTAGCAGCTGTTAATTTAAAATGAAGTGAAATTGTACGACTTTGTGTGAATCGTGATACTTGTTATTTATAATTTATTTATATCACATGCTACATGACACAGTAATAAGCCATTGTTCAAATAATTAAATTGTATAACATTATATTAAAAGTAAATTTAAAAATTAACTTAAAATTTTTTTTGTAGCACCGAGGACGCAGCCGAAACTGCATTATAAATCGTTTATTAATTTTTTTTAAATTAATAAATATTACAACAATTATAATTACATAACAGTATAACAATTTATAAAAAATTTTAACAACAATCTGGACTTAAAAGTTTCAAAAGCAGTTAATTATAGTTTAAAGTTATTATTGTTGTAGATTAACAGTACTAGGTACTATTTGTAATAAATTGTTATTTCAATAACAGACTTAGTTGTACATTCCTTGTATAAAATACGTCTTATTGTATAGGCATAAACGTGAATATTATACAGACAACCTCAAGAACAAAAAAGTAAATTAATTAATCATTATTAATGGGCGTTTAATATTATGATTTGTAGACTATATAAAAATGATTGTAAAAGTTGAAATTTGACTATAGTATTAATGGAACTATATTTGAATGATGGACGGGAATATGTTTTAATTGAAATTACGACCACGTTGGTAGGTATATGTGTACAATAAATTTTCAAAAATTATAAGATTTTAAAAATTCTAGTAAGTAATATATATTTGATTATGATTAAGAGTAATTGTACGACGTTGTGTGAATTGTAATATTTGTTTTTATAATTTCTTTATATCACGTGATACATGACACAATACCGTAGTTAAAACATAATATGTAAATTGTAAACGTTTGTAAGAATAAAAATTGATAAAATTTATTTTGTTTTTTATTATTGCCAAACAAATATATTTATAGGAGTTTCAACATTGTATTTTCATAAGCATACCTAAACCTATTTTGTAATATTTCACGTCTGTATTTTCTGTATTCTCAGATTAAAAATTAAATTATGAACTTGATAAACCGTTGTTATTTCAATATTCATTTATTCTGATGTAATGTTTTAATACAACATATCTAAATTAATAATATGTTGCAACAACGGACAGAGTCTAAAAGTTTGACTTTTAGTTAATGGAGAGAAAAATAACCTGAAATTACTTAAAACTGGATTGAAACAGTATAGTTACATGAGAAATAAAAGTTAAGTAATCTGTTTAAAATGTATAAGAGGTATATTCACATCAATAACTGAAATTTTAATGTATTTTTTTAAGGTGTTTATAGATAATAATTTTGAACGAAATCACTCTTTCAATAATTTATTCAAGTAAAGTCAACACTCGAATACTTGAATCTCGATAAATCTTGACTGTATAAACTTCTCGTATATAAAATAAAGTAAATATTACAAAAAATATACATGTTAATCAATTTTCTTCGAGTATTACACAATTTTACATTTGCAATCATTTAGATTTAACACAATAATTATTTATTTGAATTAAATGTTACTCGGGCCTTAATGCCATATAATTACTGTCAAATTGTATCTGTGCATTATTAATGTTATTGTGTTAAGCAGTAGCGGCTCGAAGGAGGTATATTTGAATCACGTGATTCATAGAAATATTATTAATGGGTGGGTGGGTAGATGTCCTGTGGTTGGGAAAGGTAGTTTGAAGAATTTTTAAAAGTTGGTAATTCAATTAGAAATATAATGTTTAGCTCTATATGTATATCAGCCCGATCAGTCCGATCAGATTTTTTAGGGTGGGTGGTATAAAAATATTAAATGTGAGTCAAGAAAAAAAAGTTCAAGCCGCCACTGATGTTAAGTACTTAAGTTTAAATAAAGATTTTAACTAATCATAATAATATTGAAGCCAATACTTTGGTTTAGTAAATCATAATAATAATTAATAACATATATTTTCAATAATCAGTTGTAATAAGTGTTAAGTGAAATCTATTAACAATTTAAACAAAATATCTGAGACGGTATTCCAAATACTTATAAGGTCCAAATTAATCGTCTGTAAAGATTCTAGGGTTTTAATATTTAAATATTCATACAATGTATATTATTTATAATATTTTTATACAAAACAATATTTAAAAAAAGCAGGTAAGTGGATGTCGCTCTGCTGTACAGAAGATTACAAGTGAGTCATTGTATAATGGATTGTATTAAAATTGAATTTAATGATATAATATCATTGTATAAGAAAAACTATTGTGAGCGGAGACGGTTTATCAGTCTGGATATTTTATAATTTGTTATTATTTATTTTATCATGTAAGTTGAATTAATATTATAATTTTTTATTCGTTTCTATGGTGATAAACAAAGCGTTAGATATTAAAATCCCATTTTTTAGCTCTTTTTTCGTAATTTTTCGGTGGTTTTTCCCGTGGCATTTAACAACTATTGAGAAAATCAAAAAATTACTATTCTAAAGTACTATCTTGATCCAATTCGCTAAAAGATAAGGTGCTATATGTTGAAATCGAAGCACTCCTTCTTGTAGACATTTTGTATACAGGATATAAAAAAAAATAAAATAAACACCATTGTAAAACCGCAATAGCTTCCTCGCTCCGCTCAGAATCAAAAATTACTAATAATAGAGTGGAGTAAATCATCGGGACTTAAATTTTTTATATAAAAGCGAAGATACGTACATTTCTAATTTAAATAAATGAATATTAATACGAACTTGTTTTATTAAAAAAAATGCAACATTAATTTGTATTTAATACTTTTTTTTATATTTCTGCAGTGATTGAGTTCACTGAATTTTCAGTTAATACGGTTTTCGTTATAATTAGGTACTTAGAAATTATAACGATGACATATTAAGGTAGATGTTATGTTAACTTAACAGTTTTATCGATGAGCTATGATGAATCTTAATAAGTTCTCATAATGACCCAAAAAGTTATAGGTAGAATAGACGTATAATAGTTATGACGTATATTATGATACATTTAAGAAATTATAGTGATCGTTCAAATACAATTTTGATTAAATTGAATAAGTGATTTATTAATGTATTATTTTTAATTTTTTTTCATAGTGTTATCAATAAAAAAAAAGTACGTTGACGTATACCATACACGTTTGCGTACGTATATAAATGTGAAACTATAGAGTAGGTAGGTAATAAAAAAAACAAAAATAACATAAAATTATAAAATAACCTTTAGTTATAATTAATAAATAATTTATAATAATAATAATAATAGTTATTATTATTATTACCTAACTAAGACGTATATTTTGTTTATTGTTTTAATAATTCGTTGAGCAACATTGGAGTTTGGATCTACTATAGAAAAGTACGAAAATTTACATCGTTATATAATAATATGGTTTACCTACGTCAAAAAGATTATTTCGCTATGGCTAATGCGAGTAATTTCATTGGTTTATATTGTACATTTTGATATTAGGATAAGTTTTAATATGACTGCATAGTGTAATATTTTTGAGCGAATCACATATATAATAAAAGGTTTTTGAAAAGTCAATAATAATAACATTTTTTCAAGATATGCACAATACAAACACTGAGAGTTGAATACGACTTGTTAGATTTGCTCGATTTAACACAGAAAAGTTCTGTTATTAAATTTAAAAAAGCAACGATGAATCGTCCTATTGAAAAACTAATTCTTGGTAGAGGTTAGTTAAGCCACGTTTCATGACGTTAAAAAAAAAGTGGATGTCACTCTGCTGTACAGTAGGTTACAAGTGTTTCACTGTTATGGATGATGTTAAATTTTAATTCAATGATATGATATCATTGTATACAAAATCAATTCTGAGCGGAGACTGTTTGTCAGCCAAAAATAGTTTTTATTTTATATTATTATTTATTAATAATATGGTACCTAGTCAGTAAGTTTAATTAATATTATTTCATATTTGTATACAATAATATAGATTAGAGTACCCATGAATAATATTTTTAAAATATAACAAAAAATTGAAGTCGTCTTTCTTAGCTTAATTAATTTAGTCCAAATTTGAACATAAAATAACTATAAAAAAAAACCCGTGTTTTTATATTTTTTAGATTTTTTGGTTACAGAATAACACACTTACGTGGAATCTTGTTTTAAATTGGCAATCCTTTGAATTTCAAATGCTCATAAAAAGTTAATTTGACTTTCCAGTAGAATTTGTTTGATAAAGATAACCAAACTGATGAGAAATCTTGTATTAAATTTACAAAGCTTAGATTTAAAATAAAAACATTTTTATGAACTTTCTACCTTAAAATAATTTGCACATTTTCGTGATTTTTACGTATTTTGTTGAAATTAAAACTTAAAATGATTATAAAAAAAATTGTAACTACCTATGTATTTATCTAAGTCACCTTACTTAATTAACTATAATAGGTAGGTAGGTACCTACACTGTCTTTAGATATTAATACATCCTACCAATAAAAAAGTTAATGAAAAAACATAGATAACTTCATTATCATAAGGCAATTTAGGACGACTACTGCAGCAATGGTTGGTATGTCATTAATTATTATATTGGTAAATCTTAATGCGACTTAACGATATCTTGTCTGAAATAGCCAATGTTTTGAATTTTGAGCGGGATAAAGAATGTGTTACTGGTTTCGCAATGATGTATGGTTTTTTTCTTGTGTCTGACGATCAAAAAAGGAGCAATTAAAAAAGTTTTAGGTTCAGCCACCACCATAGGATAACCCTGCACAACCTCTTCGTGGTCATATTAGTATACCAAAGTATATACGTATGTATAATGTATTGTATATTCATAAAGAATTATTGTGTCCCGAGGGGAAATGACCGACCAGCATCATAAAGTAATTAAACAATTAATGGGTTTATAAAAAGAGAACTGTTTTACAAATCGTAATATATTATTACAGGTACTAGATATTATTTGAAACTTACTAAACCACATTTAAAAATGTCTTTAAGTTGTATTTACTTAACTAAACGGTTTTAGGATAAGCCATTAATTCTACGAACAAAGCTTAATAAATAATAATATGCGAATAGGTTTTCGCATTCCAGGTATAACCCGTTCTCGTGACCCCTACTACCTTGCTCCAGTGTCAAAAAATTATTTGGATGATGATCCTTTAAGGAGAGCTATGTCTTTAGTTAATAGTCAAACTAGTTAAATATTTTGTTTTTTTTTTTTTTTTTTCTGATTTTGGTCTTTGTTCCGTTAAATTTAAATTTCAGGAGCCTACTATGTACTAAAGTATAATTTTAATTTATTGATATTCAATGTGTTATGTTTAGATGTATATATATATATATATATATAAATATGTTATAATGTATATTCTTTAATAAGTAATATATTGTAAAAGCTGTATGGCGTTTAAAAAAATAAATAAAATAAAAATAAAATAAATATGATATTTATACCACGAACCTAATCAAACCATTATAATATGGTATATAGTTAACAAGTAACGCCTGTATTGATTTATAAGTTAACGAATATAATAATAACAATATTTTAATAATTAATTATACAAAATGCCTATGCGATGTTTTCGGCAAAAATTTTGACCAACCGCGTGTCTAACAGAAAAATAAACCACTTATAGGTACTAATATTGATATAAATAAATTGTAAAATGTCTTTAAAAAATAAGGGCTGACAAACTCTCAGAACCTGTTCGGAATCGTTTTACGTTTACACAATGATTTATTATTGAATTAAATTTAATACATCCATTACCAGCTCCTATATCTAAATATAATACTCAATGACGATGTACACTCGAAACTATCATTATTCAGCAGCTGCAGGTCGACTTTTCCCGTATTATTCTTGATAAATTATAATAGTGCTCACGAAACGAATAAAATCTGCACGGTTACACAAATTGTCGATATATTTATTAAATATGATTAGATCGTATCATATTATTATACTGCTGGTAGGTATAAGCAGACAAGCAGTCTATAACCATTAATAACTATATTTTCATCTAAAATCATAAAATGTATAAAACTTGTATTTTTCTCGTACCTACAAAATACGTTGAAGTGAAGAGCATACCGCGGTATAGTTATACGACGTAAATAACATAACAATATACTATAATATTTTGAGCATTATTTCAAGATGTCCTAATGTTTATAAGTTTGCCGTTTATTCCGCCTCGGTTGAGGCATAACTTTAAGGGCGGAGACGTTACGCTGACAGTTATCGTCTCCGTATACTGCTGAAAAAGTATATAGAAAAACATTGTTCCTTATTTCCATTACAGTAGGTTTTGGGACACGACTATAGAGCAAATTATGGTTTATTATGTTGTGCGTGTATTATGATGACGTGTGCATTAAAAAAAGAGAGTTTAAACTTTGGTAATATGTACATGCAGTTTTTTCCTCCACATCAAGGTTTAAATATCAAAGTGAACAAATTTGAATTAACGGATTGTATTAAGGTTAAGCTGGGCAAATCAATGATATTATTTTTAACTAATTTAAGTTAAGGTAAAAAAAGTTAATAGTTAGTAGGTAAAAAAATGTTTAAGAGTTAAAAATGTTTATAATATGTTTTGTATATAAATTGTACATTAGCCTACGTTATTATTTTACCAACGCGTAACTAGGTATATAGTGTTTATACAGTATTTACCAATTACATATATATATATATAGTTGAAGTTTTTACCATTAAAAAAAATTCATACCAAACTTTGCATGAACACAAATTTGAATGAAATTTACTAAAATAAATTGAAAACCAAAAAAACCATAAAAATCCTAACATTCTTAAAATTAAAATTGAATTTGTTGATTTCACGTTAATTGAAAAACAATTAAGCTAAGTTAGTAGTTAAATTTTTGGAAACTCAAAAAGTAACTAGTAACCTAAGTTAAAAAGTTAAAATAAAAAAAATGTCTTAACTCGTTTATGCTCATTCTTATATTTTCGATTCGACTGACCATAAGCGATGTTCTTATTACAATTTAATTTCGAGACGGTGTTGGAGAGGGTCTATCTAATGATTATAATGTGTGTATGTGTACCTATCTTCCACTTAGTGAGACCTGGGGGTACAAAAACCTATTAACATAATGAAAACCAAAAATATTGACGTACCTACCTAACGGTTTTACCATAATGTTAGGTAACTATCTTGTTTTTCGTCAACGAGAGACGAAAAAATAAAAACTATAATAATACACCGTAATGTAATTTGTAATTTATTCACCGGTGAATAAACACAAGAGTACTATATGTTAAAAAGCACGATTCGATCGTCTCCATCGGCCCTTATTATTATGCATGTGAATAAAGTAGGTACCAATTTATAGATGTACAAACTACAAAATTATACTACAACAATACACATTTTGCATCTTGTAATTATTTTGAACATTCAATGAATAAGTCGTACAATTAAATGTTCACGAATTTAAATTTAATATTGTGTTTTGACGATTGTACAAAATAATGTGCATATGGTGTTAATGTTTTATTATTAGTTAAACAACATTAAACAAATAATATTGTGAAAATTCAAAATAATAACGATATTATGACAAAAATAAATATATATTATATATAGATCTGGCGTAATATTATAATATACTTCCAAAACAGTATGTCGTCGTCATGAATAAAGCATCAGTCTGGCTTTAATGTTTCACTATTTTAGATTCTGAGCGTAGCGAATGAATGTATTGTATTTACAATGATGTATTTTTTTCAGTCTGTCATCAACATTTGCGTTGGTAAAAATGCTCCAATTTCTGACCTGGGCATCTTTTCTGTTGATTTTTTAAAATTTAAAATTCCCAGAAGTTTTAGAAAGCGTTGGGAAAAATATAAAAACAAGTGAACAAAAATGGTAATTTTTACCCAAAACCAATTTTTGAAAAAAAATTGATTTTATTTTTTTGATGAGATTCAAAAACTAACAACCGTAGCTACTTAAAAATAACTCTAAGATACATAGGTACGATTATTTTTCATGTCGACAAAATTTATCAAAATCTCGAAAATGTTCAAATTGTTTTTCAGTTAGAAATTCATAAAAGTTTTTCTTTCCATAACTAACATTAGAAAGGCTAATAAAGATTTCTCTCAAACTTTGTTCTACCTTAAAAAAGTTTATCAGAAAATGACGCTATTTATGGCCATGAGATATTTTTGATTTTTATTAAACTGCATTATACAAGTATGCTAGTGTGATTAATGATTATGCTAGGAAATCAAATATAACACATCCATTACAATGACATACTCAACAACTACTGTACAGCAGAACGGTACCCACTTGTCCACCTTTTTACAATTTTTTTTTATATGGATTGTGTATGTGCGTGTTTTTTTGTTATTTAAACAATTTAGACTTAGTCTATCAAATGTATGCCATTGCTGTACTTGCTTATTGGTAGATTTATCAAGTAATTTGTGTAAAGAAAAACCATTTCAAATGTAAACCACTCACAATGTCACGAAATACAAATAGTCAACCGTTAAAAAATAATCGCACATTAATTCCTTTCAATATATTATTAATTGTTATTAAATCGTTAATTTTTTCTCGAAATTTAAAATTCTTTTTCGGGCGTTAAAAATGTTACAATATGTAAATTTATAATAATTATGGCAAGTAATCAATAATCACAGAACTGAAATCCATTTGGCATTTACTCGCAATTTATAAATATGGTTTTATAGTTTTACGTCCAAAGTTGCTACAGTGAAAACTATAATCAAATGTACATACTCAACAATCACAAAATAATATTGTTATGTTGACAATGTTTAACATTCACATTTGCAAAGTTTTACTGGATACGACTACAATAGGTTTATTGTTATCGTTTCGTAATAATAAAAAAAATATTGAAAATTTGCCTGCAGTTTGTTCTGCAGCGTGTTATCTCTGTACTGCGGTATTATATTGTACTAAATTGATACTATATTATAATTCGACTACCTACCTAAATCGTTTTTAGTATGTGACAATAATGCAGATTTCAGTTATTATGTTTTGATATCACTGTCGGCTCACTGGTGCATATAAATTATCCGATTAAAAAAAAAAAAAAAAAAACAAAAACGTAGATACCTACCTATAATGCATTTTAATCATAAATATAATATATATATGTACTTTCCTATATTGCTAAGTCAACTTAATTTCAAAATCTCTAGCTTTCATTCACGAACATTTTAGGTACCCTTCTTCATATCACTTTGCACCACCAATAGTTATTCTCGTAATAGACCAATGTTCATGATGATGTATTGATGCTTATTGCTAATCAAAACCTTTTTCTTTCTGTTATAATTATTTAAATAATGTTTGAGTTCATGTTTTTATATGTAAATATACATATTTTGCTCTGTACACTTGGCCACGGCCCGTTTTGTTATGAAAAATAAAATAAAATAAATATATACGTATAAATGTGAAAATGAGAATCTTTGATACCAATGATCTCGGGAACCACTCATCTGATAGACATGAAGTTTGTTTTTAAATGATTGAGTATATCGTGAAGATGGTTTTATCATTTTTCAATCCATGTATGATGTAGGTAACTAAAAGGTATAGCTCACACATGTATTTATTTTCAGCTCACAAAATCCAATATTCTTTTTGTTTATTTAAGTGGTTGCTATTGGTTAAATTATTTTATTACAGTAGGTATCTACTAATTACTATTATTTTGGTAGAAATAATATTATGTCATACACATTTTTTTTAATCATATTTTTTTAAAAAAATCAATCTTTGGCACGGAAAACTTCGAACAAGATAGCTAGTATCTACATATATCATATTATTATAAACTATTATAATATTTTATATTATATTATATTATATATGAGGCGATCTGTGGCAAACATCTTTTACAATTGTTACTGCCATCATACGTAGGTACCTATAATAATAACATGATGATGATGATGAAGATGATGGGTACAATAGGTACATAATAATAATATAGTATTAAATGATTTCGTTCTCGTGTGGTGCGAATTCGGGAATAATAAATTTACAACACCTATTTAGAAATTGAAGTTCACAAATCAATCATCATCGTCATGGCGTCCAGGTTTAGTGGCTAAAGTCTAGCTAGGTGATATATATATGCGTAATTAAATGAATATAATGCAGTTGCGCAAATAATAACAATATTTACACTGCCTACAGTGATTAACGGACATGTGATTTATCGTGTGTTTGTGTTGCTATTAATGTGCGTATGGGTAATCGAACAGATCGTGAAATATCGTCTTGTTTTTAATGTATTTTAATCGATACGAGTAATAATAATATACCACGAGTGACGGATAACATATTATATTATTTTATGAACCAAAATCGTGTGCGCAACCTGATGCTTATTCAGTGTCAGTGTAATCTACCAAATCGTTAAGTGCGCGCACTCATAAATATTGATGCGAAAATACTTAGGTATATTATTTCGCATGGAAACCACCCTCTAAACGACTAACAAAATGTGATTCTGTGCAGTGGTGGCACTATTGCGTCCTAGAGACGTTGGATTTATAATATTATTATAATATTATATTGAGGGGGGGTCGAATTATTAATATTTTTATTATTATGTAAATTATTACAATAATAATATAATATATATGTATTTTTATAATATTATTAATATTGACCTAGAACTATATATGTAGTATGGGCAATGACGTTATATTTTATTCGTTGGTAATAGTATTCAATAGGCAGGTAATAATAATAATTAATAGTATACAAATATGATGTTACTATTTGTCTGATAAATGCATTTACATTGAAATAATATGAGTGCACTGTAGGTCGTAACGGAGCAATCGAGAAATTCTCGATTATTGTGCCATATTATTATTATAGTTAACTTTCTTAATATTAAATATTATAACGGTTTGAGATCGATTGTTTGATAAAGATAAAAAAAAATTAAAAAAATATTTGTACGTTATTATTAATAGGCACTATAGAAACTATTTGATATTATGTAGCATAATATTATACACGTAACAGGTGAAACAGGTTTTTAAATTTTATTTTGTGCACATTTTGATTTAGTACAAATAATATGTTACTGAATATTTATTTTGAAAACATGAGACATTATCGTATTAACATTTAAATATCGTAAGAAGCAGACATACGAAAACACCAATTTTTCAAACGTAACCTGGCAGAACGCATTGTGTAAAACGTAATACTCATCGAAATATAATTTAGTGACGGAACTTTGTAACGCGGAAAAGTCTTCCAATATCTCGATCAGCAAAGATATTTGTGTTTTTTGTGTTTAAAAGTGTGTATTTTAATATGCAATAATATACACTAATATGAATCCTTAGGACCATATAATACAGCATAAAGTACCATATTGTGTTGGACTTGATGAAACTTCCCCCCACTTTTATATTTTTAAGTTAAAGTTTGGTTTTTTTTTTAATTTTCAATAACACAGAATAATGTTTTATTTGAATTGATGATGATATACGATTTATATTTATTCCTATTTGGTTACAGTAATATTACCACCACCTAGTTTTGAATTAAGAGGATGACAGTGCACTATTTATTTTCTCTCTCTGACCTACGCGCAACATACAACATTTACGTTTAGCAGAACAAACCCTGTGTTAATAATTTAAGTATTAGATTGCTTCCCCTATTATAAAACTTTAAGTTTATCTATGTCTCTACGTTGGCTATTTTATGATATTTTAATTTGTACGTAATTACTAATTTATATGAGCGTTTAAATTATTATAATTTAAAAATGCTTACAAATTGTATAACAATTAAAATATCGCAAAAAGCCAACATAGAAACACAGGTACAATTCTTAGCTTAACATTTTATAATAGGTGACTTCACTCTAGTATTAAAAGTAACAAGACAGGGTCAGATCTGCTAAACATACATTTTGTTAAGTTGCGAGTGGGTCAGAGAGAGAAAACAAAATATGGTGCACTGACATCCTCTTAGTCTTATGTAGAAGCGGAACGTTTATAAACCGACGGGCGACAACTATCAAATTTGCACAAATTTATGTTCATTGAAAAATCGAAAATCGAGTCTTATTTGTGCTCAAGATTACCTCAAGCTCTCAAGTTTTAATGATAGTAGATGTATGATAAACCTTAGATTTCTATCCAACATGGTATAAGTTCTAACTGGTAAAATCAACTCTCCAAAACTTTCAACACATTTATAAATTTCAATATACCTTGTCATTTTATCCATTCACATAAAACATGCCCATATAGGTAATATGTTCCATACACAACAATTTATCCAGAAACCGTTAAAAAAATTTAACGGTTTTTTCACTTATGTGCACCACAAGCCATGACCTAACTTTTTAACTCTAACTTCTACATGGTGTCTGTTTGGTGTCATTTGTATATTATATTTTATCAATCAATTTTTCGTTATATATTTTAACCTTATTGTATTTTGGGCTTGTCCTACGACCTATATCTATGAATAAAATAAAATAGTTTTTTATTTTATATTTATTTATTAATTTTGTATAACAGGGGTTTCCAATTAGCATCACGCCACCTGTAGATAAAACTTAAATCGGACTAGGGACCCTTATTTTCGTATAATATGCTTATGGAGAAGCTCCTAACTTTCGGTGAATATACCTATATAATATTACGTTTCAATTTTATTTATAAAAATTATTTTATGATTATAAATAAAAAATGACCCACCCCCTCCCACAATGTCCTATTGGAAACCACTTTTGTGCATCACCAAGTTCAAATAACCTAGACTTTACAATTATTAGGTAAATAAAAAAAAACATTCAAATATTCACAAAGTGTATACAAACATTTTTGATTCAAAACTCTCAAGCTGACGCTGAATCGAAGTAATAAATTATAATCTAGCAATAACGATACACTAAATAATAATTAAAGTGCGTATACTATCCTTAGGGTATATACACATTTATCAATTATTTTTTCTAAAACATTCAGTGTGTTCAAAGTTATTATGATCACGAGGAAGACTTTATTTAAAACTTTTGCAACTTTTTTTATTTAAAGAAAGAACATGTCATCCATCTCAAGGAAGATTTCCACCGTGGAAAAACGATTGTTCAAATAATCCGACCGTAAACATGTCACGTTCTAGAAATATTTACTAAATATGTAAAATGTGAGTTCTTAACTTGCGTACCTATTATTTTTGTGCCCCATTGATTGTTTTTTTACATAACGTCAAAATAAAACGAAAACGAAAAATTATTAAATAATAATTGAAAAACGAAATACAGGAATAATAATAAATATTCTATGATAGTACGTTGTTATGAATGACTTTAACAATAAACTCAGTGAATCAAAACTTAGGAGATTAATTATCGTAAAAATATCTGCAATTTGTGTTAATATCAGTACTATTAGTGTTTGAAAAACGTTTGCTGCGAAAAAATCGAACACTGTTTATGATTGGCAGTATAGCGATTATTGTCAAAAAAATCTATTATTTTCCTGTAAATTTAATTTAGTTATCAATAATTAATGTGGCCAGTGGATAACGATAAAATATGAAATCAAACATTCAACCCAAAGAAACAAACTCTTAACTCGTAAATACCTATCTCATAATATAAATATTAATTATAAAATACATTTTACAATGTAAACATTATTATACATATTACACTTAATGGCCATATTAATTTAGAGTTTATAATTCATAAAATTAATTATAAACATTCAGTATTAGGCATTATCTAGATACATTTTTGTATATTTTATCTCATCTAGATAACTTTTAAATAATTTATCTATTATTTTATTTAGACAATAAAAACGGTCTTTTTTTAAAATTATCTAGATAACTATTTACTCTATAGTCTATTTTTTTTTATACAATATTTATTCACACAATTTTACTACATTGTAATAATATGACCCGTGGATCTACAAAAAGTTAATATAGAGAAAATATAACACAATATAGAGAAAAAAAATAATTGTTATCAACAATATTCTTTCCGATAAAAATTAAAAACCAAAAGCTATTATTATGGCATACAATTGTATTGTAAAAAAATAATAAAATGTTTAAAACAAAATGTTAGTACCTACATAATATGCAGGTGATTTATTTATTAATGTGAACCGGGCAATAACAGTTAGTTTTTTTATGAAGATTAAATTAAACAAATTTGTTAGTTATAGTTAGGTACCTAATATTCCACTAATGAATAATAAATAACCTAATCCTAGTGATTGTAATATATTATTATGTAGGTACAATTCAAGATTAATCCATTTGTAATTAAATAATATAATTAATTATAAGTAAATAGCGTAGGTAATAGTAGTTGTATGCATACCTTAACATTATTTTTCTGATAATCATACTTCAGTAAATTGAAATAGGTAGTTTAATAATATTATATTTACATGTAATAAATAATGATATGAAATATTTATTATTACAATATTATTATTAATATAATATTAATATTATGACATTAGGTATTGTGTTATTAATGTTATTATCTCACAATAAATAATAATATAGGTAATAATTAATGTAATCTGAGAAATTCATAATCCGATTGTTATCGGTATTTACATTTTAAATGCTGAAATAATGAATCACTTAACTATACTTTTTCAAATTTTTATTTTTTTTTATACTTCTATTCCTTTTCAATTTAAAACAAAAGTTGACAAATCAATATAACTAGTTATTATTAGGAGTTTAATGACATTATATCAACATTAAATTTAATGTTGAATTAAAGAGTTTCTCTAGGTAGGTACTTATTAGTTATTGATGAAATAAAAGTACGAAATTAACGTTTATAGGTATGATTTAATAAAATTACCTTGTAAATCTATAATTGCCTGAGTACCTATTCTTTATAATTATTAATTTGTTAGCAACAAATTTAAAGACAAAAATAATGTTATTTTCATGTTATTAGGTGTATGAATAAGGAAATTAAGTATATCTGTTAAATTACCTACTCGGAATCTTTTAAAAATTCTTTGTAAATAGTAAAAATATAATAACAATTTCATAGTATATTTTATATTGTATTATGTAGGTAGCTTTTTAGATATAGCAATGCATAAATGCATTATAAAATTGTTCGAAGGTTTATAAATGTCTTATAATTAAATTCAACAATTTTTTAATGTGTTCCTTCCTACCTATCTACAATTAACCTTTAACATAATTTAAATACCAAGAAGAGAATATTTTGCTCTTTGACATACCATACCTACATGAAAGAGACATACTCAGCTGCTGTATACTTACCTTTAATAATATTTTAATGGTTGTTAAGTGGAAATAACATTTGTTTTTTAATTGATACATTTATTATAATAGGACAGCGTGATGTAGAGAAACTCTGAGAAATGTTTAGTTTTTCACTCAATTTTAACTACTTCAGTCAATTGTCAAGATGGGAAACGTTTCAAAAATGTAATATGTTATACATTGCCAAATATATTATCATATATTCTTTTGATAATATTGAAAAAAAAATATTATGTATAATATATAAAATATTATATTAATATAATAAATATATTATAATATAATAATATATATATTTTATAATATTTTTAACCTAAACATTTAACTGCAAGAATTAAGCCAATATAAATATTAAATACATAATATAATAATATATTATTCAGTAAATTGTAATGGTTTATATATATTATGACCTCCTATAATCATAACATATTATGTACCATATTATTATACCTACCAATCACGCGTAATACATAATATACCGAATTCAAATGTCAAAAATGTAAATTCTACAATTTAAGTCATTAATTTCATGGCTGAGATACACGATAATAGCTCTCAAAGCCCAAATAAAAGCTTTGACTTGTTCTATACTGTATTTCACATGAATATTGCATATTATACAATATTTAAAAAAAAAGGATGTGTGTAGTTTCTGCTGATAAATAATATCTGTTCAATTTTTATAAAAAAATTCAATGGGAATAATTATTAATAATAATATTTTGCTCGAGAGTTATAAGAATGATATATTATATTATTATATATATTTCATATTTAATTATTTTCAAATTAGTTAATAATAATATTAACGTCACAGTGTAATAATTCAACGTTTTTAGTAATTATAATATTATACGTTCAATGAGATTTTATTGGTATAGGACAATAAATAATTTCCAATCGTTCCTATTCAAAAAGAACATGTCGTAAGACATTTAATATCTATGTGAAATATAAATGAAAAAAAAACATCGAATGATGCATTATGCGGAAGTATTTATTTGTTAGGTACATTTAAAAATAAATATATAACATTAAAAAAAAAAAAATTGTGCATTTTGTTGCTTCCGTTGATCTCGTGTATAACGAAGCAATAACAGCGTTTGTGTACTCCTAATATTGTGAGCCCCCTGCAGAGTTAACGTTAAAATATTTACGAGTACACCTTTTATGAAGACAGTAGTTCATAATGATTTAAAAAACGGATATGCACTTTAAATATTTACAATCTCGTTTGAAATTCAAGTGTTGAAAAAAAATCCGTAAGAGCATTCAGTTGTTCGTTTCCTTTGTGAATTGAACAATGCGGGAGGGGGGTCAAATGGTTGGTAATATGAATTTAGGTCTAATGATTTTAGTGGAGCAAAAACTAATTTTATCATATCTGACGAGTTGGATATTATAGCTGACGACTATGATAATAAATAATAATAATTCACTGCAATGCTGTATTATGTTAATAATTAATGTGATTTTTTTTTGTATCTATTATTTAGTATTTTATGTGATAAAACGACTTGATTAATATCGAAAATAATAATAATTTTAAATGTAGTCTTGTTTTATGTTATTTATCTGGAGATGACGCACTAAATTATTTAAAATGTGTTTACTATTATACCTGCAATAGCATAATACATAATAATAAGACGAATTTTATAGTACCTACTTAGGTTTTGATGAGTTTCTGCCATTTAGTTTTTGTTGGGTAGCATTTTTCTCTTGCAATGTTTTAAATGTATTTTTAGATTACTATTATTAAGATAGTTGTTTGGACTATTCAAACACGAAAAATAAATAATATGGTTTAAAAATTACTTTCTTATTTACAACACCGTGTAAGTAATTATTATTCAAACACGTTTTTGTTATTTTGCACTAAATTGAACTTTATTAATATTATTGTAAATATCGAATACTTTACCTACCTACCTACTGATAAATATATACAGATATAGGTAGGTACAAAGGTGGGAAAGTTAATGAAAGTAATTAATTCAAGTTAAGTTAAGGTAAAAGAACACAATATCGATAAGTTAGAAATTAACAGTTAACAAATCATTCAATTCAACTTAATAAGTTAAAAGCTAATATCTAAAAACTATTAATTAAAATCAGTTTAAAAAAAGTTAGAAAACGGTTTTTAATAAATTAGTATGCGGGTCACATACAAATTGACTGCATTCTTTCTAATTTCTTAAACTATTATAATCTTTATTATTATAAGCTTGTATCATAATGTACAGTGTATGCTGTATATACATTTTTCACTTTACATGGTTATTAAATATTTTAACTATACATATCTCAATTAATAATTTAACAAATAAAATTTTAAGATCATATACTATATTATACCTATCTAATCTACTAAAATATATCTATATACGAAATTATTTTAACAAAAAAAATAACAGAAGTGTTTGTATTATTATATTATTAGATGATTTTTATTTTCATATAAATATAATAATAATTACGTATAAATCCATAAAAACGAACGATTTACTAGACGTATTATTTTTAAATCAACTGAGAAAATCTAAGTTATTTGAATTGTTAATTAAACTAGTTAAGTTCATAAGTTGATTAGAAAATTCATCAACTAGTTAGATAAGTTAAACAAATTAATTAGTTAATGCCCACCTTTGTATATATATATATTGCAGTGGCGTATTTGAGTAAAATTTTTTGAGGGTAGGAGTTGGGAAATTATTTGATTAGATTTAGATCTAATTTTTAATATCAATTACTAATAATTATAGCAATAGTTCCTACATTCTAATTTTAAGACTATTTAAGATGTTTAATGTTTATTAAATGTATTGTATTTTTAAGAGAGTTACTATTATGCTATGCTATATTCATGATAGTTTAAAAAAATCACCAGGGTGAAAATGCCCCTGTTTCTCGTGTCAAAATTCATATACGTCACTGATATTTAATTACAATTATTCAACTTTTTTTATTCACTAGAATTTCTAATTAAATATTAGGTTAATAAGGGTATATAATATAGATTTTATTGAAACTAAATTACAGGTGGGTAGAACGGAAAAAAATATAATTTTTAGTTAAGTACTTTACTTAAAATAAACATATAGATAAAAAGTAGAATAGTATCAGATCGGTTTTGCATCGTCAATAGGTTTACAATATCCATCGAAAGGGTAATATCGAGTTTTAAAAAATCGACTCTGAAATCGGTAACGGCACCACGTACGGAACTTTTAAGCAAGACTTAGAACCTTCATAGTTTTTTTTTTTTTTGGTTTCTATGTGTGTTTTAAAAATTTAACCTTTTAAAAATGTAAAAAAAAAAATGCGTTTCTGCCTTTAAGTAAATACCTATCAACTTGTATTAAAAGGCACGCAATTGAATTTTAAAGTATTAATAAAATAATCAAAGTGATAAATTATATAAGTAATAAAGCAAACAAACAGTTATCGTAGAAGCACTAATATGCAATTTGTACCAAATATTGGAAGAAAAAAACCTTTCCACCGCGTGCTAATCAATACTTTTTTAATATTTGTTTTCAAACATATTAAAACGACCTAACGACCTACTAAAAATATTATATAATATCTATGAATATATAATTTTGTTTCAAAGGTTTAATATGATAAAATCCATGAAATAAAATATTAAAATCAGATTTTATTGAAACCGTAAAAAGAGCGCTTGGAAACCTATCGCGGGACCGGTTTCGATTTCAGTATAGGTGGTACACTAATAGAAAAGTTTAATTTTAAAGGTTCCGACCGGGTTCCAAGTTTTCTGGAGAGGATTTTAGTTTTGAGAACAAGTACTTTTAATTGGCACGCAATTCATTTTTAAAGTCAGAATAAAATAAGCAAAGTGACAAGTGATATAAATTTAAAAATAAATAAACAGTTGTTATCATATAGAAGCAAGTATTTACTAATGCAATTTGTACTAAATAATGTGAGAATAAACCTTTTCACTGCGTGCTAGTTAACACTTTTCTAATAACTGTTTTCTAATATTGTAATACGACACAAAGACCTATTAACAATTTGATATAATAATATCTATAGCTTTAAAATTTTGTTTCAAAAGTATTTATATAATAAAATCCGTAAAATAAAATATTAAAATCAGAGTCTATAGAAACCGTAAAAATGAGAACTGTGGGAAACTTATCGCTGGAGTGATTTTATTTCAGAATACACTAGCTATAGTTGGTAAGTTGAATTTTAAGGGTTCCAAATTTTCCGTAGAGGATTTTGGTTTTAAAGAACATGTACTTACCAACTGGTGATAAAAGACACGCAATTGATTTTTAAAGTGCGAATACTCAAAGTGATCATTTATTGATAAAAATCCAACAAACAATTATCATAGAATTGGTACTTATGCAAATTGTAAATCGTTTTGATTTCAGAATAGATCACTATTATAATATTATTATTGTTGAAAAGTCGACTATTAAGGGTATCGAGTTTTTCCATAGAGGATCTTACGAGAACATTTACTTTCAATTGCGCTGCGTTTGAACACTTTGAAGATAATATTATTATGTTATTCGATCGCAGAGACGACCGTTTGCGTCCGACGTTGGGTGCCTCTAGAAAACGCACCGCGAAGTGCAGGTCACGTTCGGTGCACAAGTCGGACGAAATCCGATTTTCGTCCCAACCGAATTATTATTATTATTATTGTTTACAACGAGCCGCCGCGCACAACGGCTGCAGCGCATAGGTGCCTATAATATCAATCGCGCAAACAACAAATGACACAATAACTCGGTGGGTGTAAAGAGCAAAGTCCTAAAAAATTCGTATTATAATATTATTGTGCACTGTTTTGCTGGGATGCGCTTGTTATCTCCTATTGGTGATGGTTATTATAACGTAGTAATAATAATAATAATAATAATAATAATAATAATAATAATAATAATAATAATAATAATAATAATAATAATAATAATAATAATAGTAATAGTAATAGTAATAGTAATAATAATAGTAATAATAATAGTAATAATAATAATAATAATAATAATAATAATAATGATTATTGTCTTATGTTATTTTATGGTTATTATTTTCTATTCTCATATACTTTGGTATTATGCACAATATCGATATTAAATACATATAAACAAATAAATAAACTAATCAATAACGAAACATCGGATAAGAAAAAAAGAAAAAGAAAAAAGTAAAGATAGAACAAAACCAATACAATAAATCCAAAAAATAAAAATTAAAAACTGTCGAAATCGGACAAAGACCGATGTACGTTTTGAACTGTGCTGAAGACGAGGCGCGCACATTCATGACGCGTGAACCGCCCGATATGATGCTGCCGAGATAAGGACCGCGACCGTGGTGGTGGTATCGGCAGACGCGCGCGCCGTGTGTCTGGTGGCGGGGTTCCGGGCTGGTATTTAAATTAGCGGCAATCGTATCGGAAATCAGTCAGAAACCTGAAGGATCAGTGTAATCAGTTCAGGTGTACTGTGCTAACGAGTATAATAACAATATACGCTGCAACGGTGTCGCAAAACTCGTCCCAATTCGTATATATACTATCCTTTCGTGCTTTCGAAGTTCAGTAGTAGTTCCGGCGGTGCACTACTCAGTCGCCGACTTCCTAAGTATCTCGACAGAGATAACGTTCACATCGACACCACAACGCGCTTTGCCGAAGTCCTGTCTACAGTTTAATGGTCGGTAACGCAAAATCTACAATGCTGAAAGCCAGTTTGTCGTCGAAGAGGTTGTCGTTGGACGATTGCAGGAAGCCGTCCATGAAGATGATCAACGCTTTCGGTCTGGACACGTCGCCGCTGTGCCCAGACACTTGCTTACTGGCTGAGCGTGAACTCCGCGAGACCCCGGAACAGGTGCAGAAGTCGTTGGCCGAACTCAGAGAGTTGCTCAAAGGTAAGTCAAAGACGACGACCACCATCCCCGAAGCGATTAAGGGTCGGGGTAGGAAACGATGATAGATTCGCGGTTTTTTCGACTATAGCCATAGATGCTATAATCATAAAGATACCTAACACCCAACAGTTTTTAGATTTCGAGCGAAGAGTGTATTTATTTTACACTGACTTGTGTTTTTATTTTAGCTTTTTATTTTGTGCCTGAAGATACCTTTTCCAGTATAAATAATGCTCTCCGATCATAGACTCCGGGGGAGATTTACAATAACAAATTTGGATCTAGTTGATACTATTGGGAGGTCAAAATTGAAAATTCTCATTGCTTTTTAAAATAATGGAGGAGAAATATAAACATTTGTTAAAAATTATTTCGTTATTATATTAATATAACTTTTTAGTACTCTTGGTTACCAAAAATGTTTACCACATTCGCTCAGAATCGTTTTTTATCGTATACAATGATTCATAATTGAACACGAATTTAACACGTCCATTACAGTGGTCCTAGAGGTAACTCGAAACCTACAATAATTAGAGTAGTACAGCAAAGTGCAGTTACCTATTTGGCAGTTTTATTTTTTTTAAATAATTTTTCATTGTTACTCCGCAAAAACCTTCGTCGTTTTACACATGGTCGTCTCACATCATAATGAATGAGTGTTTCCCCTAAAATTTCCCCTAAAAATCTCCTAAATGTTTACTAGACGTTAAAGTGAGACGATAATATGATATTAATAATATTAAATCACAATAAATTATTTGAGACAACCGTGATAAAAAAAAAATGTTTCTTTCCGGCGTATTTAACGACGCGACTTTGTGCAGTGTTTGCTCGCAACACACTTTGTATGTGGATAAATGTTGATTTATTCCGACAATCGCGTGTTTGCACATTGATTGGAAACGAAATCGACCCAGTCACACAATTTATTATAATAACTACGAGTTCAAAATATTGTTACTATTATTGCGATGAAGGCTGACACATCTTCGTCTTTGTTTCGTCAAAATTATTATGGGGCACAAATCAACGGTTTCGCAATAGGCTCGGCGAATATAATAAATTAGTATAATCCCACTGTTTGAAAATTGTATTACCGGGTTCGGTCACAAAAACGATCGTTTGAGTATGGATGGTGGGTTTTCGTTTTTCAAAAAGCCAATCCTTACAAAACATTATATTATAATATTATTGACAACTCCGCTTTTGTTTCCTATATTATCTATTTATTTAAAATAGTCCAAACGTCCGAATCGGGTACTTTATTTCGTATACATTATAATATTATTATCTGTGTGCATATCATAATAATTACGTAGTACGTATTACATCATCATTAAATTCCGTTTTAATTAAACCGATGAATGACCACCACCTGTACACCTGGCTATTACCATTTCAAATTGGAAGCCACATATATACGTATGATACGTTTGCTAAGTTCCAAAACCTCGGGTGCCATGCGAATATCGGCGACGCGTCATACCGAATTGACGGTGTACATTTATTATGTAGACTTATACTTAGATGTCAAAATCACTATTTTTTTGAATTTGTAAATAATAATAATATTATAATATATTATGCTCCCCTCACATTTTTTACCATCATCCGTACAACTGTAACTTATTGAAATAAAACACGATCATAATGGGTAGGTCAGGCTTGCAAGTATGAAAACTCGTGTTTCTGTTGACACTCAACGGGGTAGTAGGTACACAGTTACAACATATTATTATTATTTTATTTTATTGATCAATTTGCTTTAACAACAAAGTTTATTAGAGTATAAACTTGTTTTATTTTTAATTACAATCTCTATTTCTTTAAATGTATTACTATATTAGTTTATATAATTCTAAATGTCATAAAAATGTTATTACTTTGTAAGTTGCTTCTATTTGGGGTTCTAGAATTTCGTCAACATATTATTATTATTGATATTAACGGAAGTCGTATACAATAGACGAGTATCTAAAAAAACAAGGTGGACATAATGCACTGTTATTCTCGTTATACCAATCGGGAATCGTAGAATATCTCTCTAAAATATAGATACAAATATATTGTATAGTACGACACTTCGACGATAGATATGGACAATCACTCTGTACATTTGACTCTTCTGCTGAAATAATTAAATTATTTCCTTATCTCATATACTTAGGCCACGGGTTTATTATATATTTAACTAAACATAATATTATAATCTAATGATATGATACATTATTGTATTTTTATTTATTGACGTACCGCGCGCTAAAACCGTTTCAATCGCTGGCCGAATAGATGATAAATATTTTGTTGCACAATCGTTTTTGAAGGACACCATTACAGACATTGAAAATAAAAAAATTTAAATACAAAAAAAAAAAAAATGAAAAAAACAAAATTTTGTGATAATAAAACCCATCAGCAAATAATAACAGTTCGTATATTATGAGATCTACAACTCTATAGTTTGGACTTATAATTATCCTTGAAACGTATGAAAACTAGCATAAGAATAATAATAATAATTATGCATTCGTGCACGTTTTTAGCATGTGCGATAAAATTTATATAATGTTAAAAATCAAATATAAGTAATACCATTATCGTGCGCATCCCAAATGACTATTGCTCCGATCGTAGAAATAATCTCAGCACAGATCGCACGCTATCATCTCTTAAGCTGACGAGTCAATCGTATATAATATAACAGTGTAATAGCACAGGTAGTCTAATGTACGACCTGTGATATATTATTCTATAGCAAAACCATATATGCGCATCGTCTACACTCTATACGAAAATTATTAATATATTAATGACTCGAGTTTAATATGTATAATTATTGTTAACACTCCGAGCGTGGCCAAATTGGACCTAACCAAAATTATTTCTAATATAACAGAGAAATTACATAATAATGTTAGTCTTATTACAAAACGCCACGACGAACTCTACAATGGTAGAGCAATCTATAGTCTCCGGGTAGCCTTATTTTTTGTACGATGCGCAATACCTACGAATATAATAATACCCACCCCAATACACACACACGCACAATATGACTATAACATATAATATATTATTTGTATGTAAAGAACAATACATCATGGTCGTTCCGTTGACCTCTCATTATGGTTCTTAAGATAAATTGAAAATAAATCAATTACTTATAATATTTGATCGATAAATCAGTGTACCTATTATTGTTTTATAATATCAATATTGATATTTTATTCGAATGGCACCATAATAATATCGGCTTATACTTGCAAACGATAACAATTATTATTGTGATCGTGATATGTTTTATTTACAGAGAAGAATACGATGTCGTACAAGGACACCGACGAATACTTGATGATATTCTTGAGACCGACCCATTTCTACGCCCAGAGTGCATACGATCTGGTAAGCAAGCCCACGACTTACTTATTATTATTTTATTACCTATAATATCAATGCGATAACTACCTAAATATCGATATCGATCATCGCGAATGTCACGGCGGGTCAACAATCTGATCTAATTAGTCTGTTTACGTCTGCAGTGTGGTTCTCACGGGCACTAAAATGTCAACACCCCGGGCTAATAATAATTACGTCATTTTTATTGACATTGTCGTGCATATTAGATCACAGTCCTGCAGTGTATTGTGTACTATCAATTGTTTATATCATAAGAAAATATTATAATCGGTTTTGGTCACACACGCTCGCACGCGATATAATAATAATAATATTATTATCATGTGTGCGACAATAATAATAATAATAATAATAATTCGTAATAATCGTAATAATAATATTATATTCACACGGTTCGTCGGAACATGAACCATAATTATTCCAACAGGTAGGTATACCACGACTGCCGATTATACCGCAATTTTGTACTCTCGAAAACGATTTCATTTGTCATCCGACTACGTTTTGCACAGCCGAGAAAATTTTACCACACGAATCGTCACTGTTCCGCTTTAAATTTGCAGCCACCGACCTATATTATAACATTGTGAACTTCTAAGGCATTTCGTATATTTTCGCGGGTTAAATGCAAATTTTACATTTCGCTCACTCACGAGAATAATATTATCTTATTTGTAAAGCGTTTCGATAAAAATCGATCCACGCTCTGTCTACATCATCTAACACGTGGCTATTCGTTATTATATATTTTTTATTAATAATAATATATTAGTCGTAGGTACTTTTCGATAATATGTTAATAAACAACGAGATTGCGAATTCGTTTGCCCGCCGATCTATATAATATATGTAATTATTCGAGAGAAGACTGAAAACTATATAATTAATTATTAAATATTTCGCTATCAAACACCAATTACGCGTCTTAATTACACTACACCTGCAGGAGGACGGTCGGCTAAAAATTGATTATCGGTGTAATTGGACGCCTGTTAAGTACATAATGTTAATATGTGCGGCATAAACCTAAAGAACAAAGATAATACACGTGGTAGTTAATTATTAAACGAAATCGCAATGATCGTGTTCGATAAATTTTGCATGACCTGTGATGATTACACACTCATTTATAACGAACCAATTTTCGTGTACTTTTTTACTTAGTCAACACGTTGAGCATATTATTATCATTAGATTTAGTGTAACAGCAGGGTCCTATAGGTATATCTATTTTACAACATTTTCGTACCGATATAATATTAATATTTTTATTTTGCAAAATAACGATATAATATTATTATAACGACGATTCGAATAAAACGCAAAATTGTATTAATACAATACCACATTGTAATTTATATGCTTTTGGCGATGTGTCGTATAGATGAAACGTTTGGCCACGTTCAAAGATAAAAATCAGAAAATCGTCGGCAACCCTTTGCCTAGAGAAGAGAAGACATTGTTCACAGAGAACAACGTTGTCAATGTGCTCGTCGACAGAGATCAAAAGAACAGGAGAGTCTTAATCCTAAACATGGGATGTAAGTATATATTAATTAAATAATATGTTTAGATATTATATTATATTTACAAATTGTACAAACATACATCGTGTTACGTGGTATTCGCAAAGAAGGCACTTCTACATCGTCGCTACAATTTTATTATTACTTACGGCTTAGATGGAAAGTCGTAATTTTATAATAATATTGTTTCGCGTCGTATTCATCTGAACTACGACAACGACAGCCATGCCTCACATAATATTTTCCAATAATATATAGCTACTTAATTAAAAATAATATAATATACCTACGTTTTGCGTGTTCCATCGTATGGACAAATGGAGGGTGGAAAAAACTGAAAGAGATATTTAATAGTTCTCAGACGATTTCTCGCGAATCTCTTCAATACCCATTTAATATAACTTAAAATTATTATTATTTATTCGGAATTATTTAAAATATCATCTATAATTTCTTCTAAACGTTCTCTTTTCGCGTGGCGATCGCCTTTAACACCCACGCGTGTATTAAATGAGATTTGTCGACAAAACCTGTGACTACAGCTTGCGACTATTACTATACATTATAATCACCATTGACCCCTCAAAAAGATATCATATAATATGGATTTTCTCTGGAGCAGCGGTAAAATTATTGTACTCTGGACGATCTGCACGTGATAATATAATTTTTATTTACCCTCACCCCTTCGCAACGCTCCTTTGCACGGTGCCGATTGAAATTTGCGTTATTGATGATGATTGACATTCATAATAGACGATTTGGCTGGAAAGTTTAGATATTTATCACGCCTCCGTCGTACCGACGTATAGTCATGGTAACTATGCATTTTTCAAGACCCTCCGAGTAGACTACAGTCGATGTATACAACTGTAATAGTAATAATATTTGCTACTCGTGGTTTTCCGGTCGAACGTCATAATATTATTACTCGTGTTATTCTGTAACGGAGACAGCAATAAAATAAATTGTTATTGCGATAACCCTAAATAAATAAGTCATGTAGGTACTACTCGAGTAGGTACAAAAAAAATATGATAATATTTTAGCGATGTGATCGGTGTGGTTGCTCGGTGATTAGCGTCGTCGACCTCTCATCATCGCAAAACAAATATGTATAGGAATCTACTATATTATGTATGATAATCGTTGAACAATAATTATTGCAATCGTTCGTTTGTAGACTACAGTGCTGTGATATATATTTTGTCTCCGTAGGTGCCACTACGACATATAACTACAACTATATACAGTTGCCTTAGTATAATAATAGCTACCTATTTTATATTTGTCACGGACAGACTGAAAACTGTTTTTATCGCCATGTGCGTTGTTTTGTCATGAATGACCTATTCGTATATTATGTTCTATAATACCTACAAAGATATATTTTTTTTTACCTCGTTCGTATACTAATATTACTTCCTACTGTTATCTTAATTACCATCAAGTGTAATCATTGTTGTTGCAACGGACGATTTATTTTCAATCGTCATAAACAGTCTGACACGCTGCACTTGGGAGTTTCTGAAAACGTTATCCAAATAATTAGTTGTATTGATATTTTAAAAACCGGTACATATTTTTACGACGATATTGACATATTGACCTCGATCCTTAAATTGTTTAGCGGCTTGGGACCCGAAAAATCTTAACAGCGAACAGTTGTTCAAAGTTCTTTACCTGATCCAAGTCGCATCGTTGGTGGAAGAAGAAACTCAAGTCCGTGGCGTGGTCATCATCATCGACTTCCATGGGCTGTCCACCAAACAGGTCATGGCCATGTCACCATCGTTCGCAATGACATTGCTTCTTTACATCCAAGTAAGCTCGTTTGAAAAAATAAGTTATATTTATTTTACGGAAAGCAAACCACGTCGCAAATTTGAGCGCATAGAGGTGTAGGTACTTTGAAATCTATCGTTCTATCCCCGCCAAGTTCAAAGTCTACGACGTCTCGTCTGCAGAACAAAAAAAAAAATTCTAAATAATAATATTATAATAGTACTTATTCAATGGTGTTTGGACTCGATAATAATGTTTTGCCCCTGACATATTTTTAAAGGTCTTATACGCATCGGTCTATGCGTAATATGATATAATTTAGTGCGTCGTATATGTAGACTGTCTATTCGCAATAATCCGTGGGGTGAAACTATAATTATTGGCTACCGTGTTAAGTGAAACATCAAAAATATTTTCAGCCGACGTAACCCTCGGCGTACCTATATAAGAGATAGACAGTAGACACCAGAGATTAGTTTTTCTTAAATTATCCGATTTTCTGTGCGTGCGTTAAAAACAATAAATTACCGTTTTCAACACAGACGCACTTGTAATCATTATTATTATTATTATTATTTATTACGATATTGTTATAATAATAATAATGTGCTCTAATGTGAAAACACTGACGTGGTTACGTATAGGTTAAAGCTGGTATATCCTTAACGTGCATTCGCTTGTAGCATATTATATGGGTAATATAGAAATGCTTTATGGTCGAAAGTTCAATGCCACGATAGGGTTTTAACGTCAATCAACAATCATACTTCATTCGATTTAATATCAGATTTTTGGCGATAATATTTATCAATTAACTTAATTTATAATAAATAACGGACACAACATTATAATATTATAATTGTGTTTACGTCTACCAGCGTTTGAAATAAATAAATAAATAATAATAATAATAATAATAATGATGAACTTTAAATCTAATAGAACTGATTAAATTATTATGTTTTACAATCGCATTATATAGATCATAGATAAACAAAAGCGTATAAAAATGTAATTATTTATTTGTACTCGTAACTCAACGCTAAAATACGCAAAACTTAAAAGATTTTTATAGGTGTTTTTGTACAATAAATGCAGTACTGAAATAGGTACACTTAAAACTACAATCGTTGTTTGCATATAGTAATAATTGTCACTTAATAATTACATTAATGACTGTGTACTTAACATTTTTTTCGTTTTCGTATGAACGTACAGGAATCCATGCCACTCCGTATGAAGGAAGTGCACATTGTTCGTCAGCCGTTCTTGTTCAACATGGTGTGGCCGATGTTCAAACAATTTGTTGGAGACAAGCTCAAAAAACGTGTACGTATTACAATATTTGGCATTCACGTCATTATTTATAATATTTTAAGACTCGCAAGCGCACATTTTTGGCAATTTATCATCGTGTGTATGTGCGTGATATTAGGGCTAATGGATGATATCCGATAGCTGTGTTGCAAAACCTAATCGTTTGTTTTCTCTCGCGGTTTTCAGTTGTTTTTCCACGGTAACAAGATGTCGTCTCTGCACAAGCATTTGGACGCTAACATGCTCCCCGAAGACTATGGTGGCAAGAAACCCAAGTTGAACTACACAAGCGCCGATTGGTACCCTGTGATGCAGGACCTCCAGAGCCACATCGCAGGTTTGTGCCGATTCGTATTAATTATTCACTCCATTAGTGTCCAGGGATTACCAATTAGAAAAATTTTTATTTTTTTTCGAGGGGAGGGGCACTTTAAGAACTCTGGAAGTTTTCTGGGGGTAGGGGGTCATCAAATCGCAATGCCCCTACCAATTTTGATCCGAAGAGAGTAAAGTCAAATTCAAAAAATTACAATTACAATTACTTACGAAAAACTCATAATATTATTACAATATTCATTCCATCAAATCAAAAACAAACTTCTCGTCTGGGTGCCGGATAAAGCTTGTTTGACACTATGTTTGATCCACTGACCCAGCTACACTCTCGATAAACGAAGCATCGTGTAAATCACGAAAAGCTTCATCAGCTATTATATTATTATTATACGTTCTGTTATACTTACACGTGCATATGTTTACAGACTGGAATACGTATGGATTGAAAAAGTAATGACTACGGTAACTAATCGGAAACGGCTTATGAAAATGTTTGCGGTCACTTGGGCAGTAACTAAATACGATATTCTACATATTTATTGGAACTCATAGAATAATAATAATCATAATCAAAAAAGAAAAACTTTTCAACGGTAGTAAACATTATATGGGCCTAGATATAATGAGTTTTATAATATTATTATCATATTAAGTTTTAATAATGGTGTCACTATTAAGGGCAAGGTGTTTTAAGAATGGCACGGTTTTAATTCATTTGCGCGTTTTTTGCAAACCACAAACTAAGTTTTCACCTCGATGTTGTCATAATTTGTAATATTTATTTATTTAATAAACAAGAGCCATTATATTATAATATAATAATAATATATACATAAATATATATATTTATTCGGTGATGGATAAATAAATATGTTTATGATTTGATTATTACACGGGCTTTTAGTTGTGCATTTAAATACAAATGTAACGGTTAGTCGTCAATATATTATATAATAAATTACATTTCAGATATGAAATTGTTTCTTAATGGCTTTATGTCTTTTTATTTTTTTTTCCATTTTATACCTATTTTTTTTTTTTTTAATACTATCTCTTTTAAGAACACATATGTTACCTATAGTTGTTTTATAGAACCTTAGTATTTAAGTTGTATTTTATATTCATATAAATAGCTTTAGAATCAAACAGTTCGATGATTGGAAAGTGATATAAAAGTACTATTTTTGTATTCAATTATAATATGCTAAGTACAATATACTCGAATTGAAACATGTCGATATTAATTTATAGTGAATATATTATCAATAACTCTGCGGTTGTAAAAAATCTAAACCAGCTGTTATATTATTTTAAACGGAAATAAAAATCAATTAACGATACCACATTGTTGTACATATTTTATTCAATATTGCCATTACACTTATTAGTGTTGGGTGATATCCTTATAATAAATATTATTATTTTTATCATTATACGGATGTAAAGGAAATCAAACTAGAAACCGTTTCCCATCCACATTATTGTGTGCGGTGACTTTAAAATGTCGACTACCTCAGGGGCGGCTCCAGGGGGGCCCTAGGCCCCCCCCAACGCCCGTATTTATAAAAATATATATTGTTAAAATAAATACATATTAAATTATTATAATATTGTCATATGGACTATATGGGCTATAGAGGTATGACGGTGTATACGATGTACCTGCTGGGTAAATGGAATAAAAATAGACTACTTGAATTTGCGTTGTAAAAATGTTTGTTTTATTTTTGTTATAAGATTTTGTGAAATTATAACTTCCCCCCCCCCTAACCAAGGCTCTGGAGCCGCCCCTGGACTGCCTTGTGAATCAAATATGATACGCACGTTAAACTTTCAATTATTTCCTTAATATATTACTTATCCTACTTGCACATTTTGTCTTTGAGTGACATATAATATTATGATACAATGAAATTGTTAATTCGATTGTCAGTGGGTATATTAATGTCATATAGATGCTTGGTAAAATAATTATGATTTAATAAGACATACCTATACAATACGTGTCTCTACTGCAGTTTACTGGTTTAACAATATATCTGGCACGCACTTATCTCTACGACAAGGTATGCTATAACGATGTCTGTACCAAATTTACCGGTCACCAGAATCCGACATCAATCACTGTATTAGCCAAATCGCGTGTCGTAATAAGCATTCAAAGTTTTAGATTTTACAATGATCTAAGATTCTTTAAAAAACTCCCACATCATGTGTCAGGTGTCCCACATATTTTATTATTATTGTCATAACACGCGATAGTAATATAATAATACATATTATTATTATAATATGGACGTAATGGAAATAAACTAGAAACCGTTTGCCATCCCCATCGTAAGTGGTGACTTTAAAAAATTGACTGCCCTGTGTATTAAATATGATACGCACGTAACATTGTCCTTAATATTGTACTACCTAATATACTTTTCAATTATTGGCGTTGCGTGATTATTTCTTTTTTTCTTCTATTTTTTTGTCATTTGTAATGATGATTATTTTATTTTTAAAGATTATTCTGTTTTTGACTTTTAAAAGTTTTTTATTACAATTTTATTAAAATGTATATATTACAGAATTGTTTAGTTTAAAAGTTTAATACAAGTTATCATGTTTTGAGGTAGGTACTTTAGAGGTGATTATTGTTTTTTTTTTTTAATTTACAGTTTGTTACGGAACAAACGAAACATAAAAAAGGCTTATGAACAGATTATTGACAGATGAAAACCGCACCAAGTAAATGCAAACGGAAATACGATGGTGTGGTGTTCATCTGTCATAACCAAATGCGCGGGCCAATCAGCGACTGACTAAGTTATCTAAAAGGGTATATATACCGGACGGTTTCGATAACTTAGTCAGTGCCCACCATCGTTAAAAACTCTGTTCTTCTTAAGTCTGCAAACTTCAAGTCTATCCAAAATTCAATTCTCTCTCAATCAAAATCGATGTTTTACAAAAACTCTTTCTCCGCACATGCCCACATCCGTCTCTTAGGTAAAACTCACCTCCCTTCAACCACTAAACGTATAACCAAACCCTACTCTTTAACATGGGTAGAACAACATCTTAATTAAACCTTCTTTTAAATTTCCATCCACTAGTAGAAGCAAAAGCCTGGAATAGTTAACGGCTTAGCCATCCCTTCAAAGCAAAGCAGTAACTTAGTCAGTCCATTCCATACCTTCATACTGTCAACATCTACCAAGAACATTCTGACAGAAGAAGGACCAGGACCAAGAATACAAGCCGTCGACTCATCGACGCTCCACGGTCACAAGCATCGCCCAGCCGACAAACACCGACGATCGAACGCCGCTCAACGGCAGCAAGCGTCGTTCCGCCCTAGAAGACCGGCTACAGCACTTCCATACGACAACAAGTGCCATTCAGCCGCCGACCACCGATAAATACACCGCTTCCCGGCTGCAAGTGCGTCAAAATCACCTACGACCGACGATACGCCGATCATCGAACGCAAGCCTTGTTCGACCGGTGAATATCGACGACTTCACAGCTCCCGGACGTGAGACCGGTATAAAGCCGCTGACCAACACCGCCAACTCCGACAGTACCAGTCAACTACGCGGCTGCCGCTTCATGGCTTAAGACCCCGGGTTCGTAGATTCGCGCAGTGATCACGAAGACCGATCAACAGCCGTCATTCATATACCCGGATCTACAGGACCGCGGAATAATCCAACAACCCGCGGCGATACAACATTAAAAGGCCCTTTTCAGGGCCAACACTCACCCAACATCGACACTTGTTAAAGTTGTCCGACCCGAGTCTGATTCGTCGTCGGGGTGCCGCTTAATCTAAGTCTGCACCGACGACGGTCGTCTCCCCGGCCGAATATTGTAAACATATATTTTAAACTATAGCCCGTTGTAATGATAGGGTCCGGCTGATGCCCGACCATTACCCAAGCACAACCGATTGTGCTGACCCACTTAATTAAGGTCTGGTCAGCACAACTCGGCGCTTTACTCGTCCCAACATTGTAAATTTAATTACATTTTCGCATAGCAATACAGAGACCTGATTACCTAAATAACAATCGTTATTCTTTATTTACGACGCGGGTCGTCCAACCGGACGCTCCGTTTCAAGTTCATAAATAAATGTTTTTTAAATATCACTTTCATTTTAAATATTACTAATTTATAATCATCTCGTGGCAAGTTACTATATAATAGTACGTATCAGACAATTTTTTGTTTATTAATAAGTGTTAATTTAAGGCGTTTCATTTTTAATAATTTGTTAACGAATGAATGAGTTGATATAACTCTCCGATAGTGGTTTCAACAAATACTCATATACCTATTTAACACCATGAGATGATTTTCATATAGTATCATAAAAATGTACCTACCTACCTAATGTTTATATTTAGAATAGTCAATGTAGTATGCGTAACACTTCTTGTCAGTCGTATCAATATTTTATATTCAATGTGGTATATTGTAGTATACTGGTAAGTAATGTTAATTGGTGTTTTGAACAATTTTCCTATACTTAATTTTTTATTTGAAAATATAATCATATTATTATTATAATTTATGAACGTAAATATCGTAAATACAAAGATTTCAAAGTATTTGTGAATATTAATAAATAATATTGTTGATTTATCAATATAGACATATAGTAAGACAAATATATGTTTCTTCAACACTTAATTTAATTTAATTTTTTTAATTGTCATACCATTTACATTAATAACTGTATAGTGTAATAATAAATAATAAACTTAACTTGTAAACACATGCAAACATATTATTCAAGTTAGTTAATCAACAAAAACATCTTCTCGCATGGTTTAAAAAAATTAAAAAAATTGTTTTTGAATTAAACTTAATGGCTAGATAGACTATTATTTTAATTTAGGTATTTTATCTTGCACTTTATCGATTTTTTCATCCGCAGATTGATATTTTTCAGCAGTATCTATTGCTTTTACAATTGCTGGTCCTCCAGGAACTAAAAGGCTGATTCCAGTTTTTAAAGCATCTTTGGTAGTGTCACTTGTCAATATGTCTTTAGCTATTCCCATATAGTTTGTGGAGTCTGCCGGTTTGTCACCTTCCTTATCGTCTTTATTTTCATCTTTGTTGTCATTATTGTCATCTTTTTTGTCATTACTGTCATCTTTATTTTCATCTTTTTTGTCATTACTGTCATCTTTATTTTCATTATTATTGTCATTATTTGTATTCTTAGAACCACCAAATAAATTTAACAATGGCGATAACATACTCTTGCCCATATTCATACCCTTTGATAATAATCCTGGCTCTTTATCATTATCATTAGCATCATCTGCATCACCATCTGCACCATCATCTGCACCACCATCTGCATCACCATCTGCACCACCACCTGCATCAGGATCTGCACCACCACTTTCTAGATCTTCCTCTTCGTCACCATCACTGAAACCTCCTCCAAACAGCAAAGCTTTTCCGATTGAAAGACATTCAAATCCAGATTTGATTAGACTCATCGGTGACAATTTACTCAAATAATACTGCCACCTAGGAACGACTTTATATTTTTTTCCTTTTTTTCTCCGTAGATCGTTTTTATAATAGCCTGCTTGTCCTCTTACCACGTAACAGCGTTTCTTATATGAGTAGTAAATCCTACTCGGCAAAGTACCAAATAATATATACGTGATACGTTCAGAAGGTGTAAGTACTTGACTTATTGTCGATAGATGGTATCCCTGAAAACAGAGAAAATATTACAATAAATTAATTAATATTAATATAATTATATAATATAATATTACGATAAATATAGATCATTTTTAATAATTTTTAAATTTAAAAAATAATGATGCATTTGTTATAGTATTGGATAATATTAAACTGTTTGATGAAAAGAATAAGAAGAAAATAAATTAAAAAGTACGCAATCTGTCAATTTAGTGGCGTGAGATATTTCATGAGATAAAAATGTCAAAAAAATTCAATAAAATATGCACTTAAAATGCCAAAAAAAAAAGGAATATAAAATGTCAAAAATTATAGTATAAAATTCATATAAAATGGTTTTCAATTTAATTTTTATATTAATATTAATATTAGGTACAGGATATTAAACATTAGTACAAAAAAGTGTTTATTTATTAAAAAAAAATAATAAAAATGTTGATTGAATTTGAATTTACATTTGCATTAAGTTAATGCTATTCACCTGAAACATTCTTAAAAAATTTTTCAGTAGCGCTGACTTAGGTATACGTTTCCATTTCGTCATAGCTCTGTTTGCTTCTGGATGTGGCGGAGTTATTCCGCGCTTCGACGATATATCGCAAGACCACGCATGAATAATAAATAATTTTTGGGGAAAAAATTACCGTCTCGGGGCCGATTGTATGATAATATGAACGCGCATTTGGGTGTTTATGAGTATTCTGGATAATATTTTAATATGATTTTGGTCGGAAAGATTAAACAATTATTTAAACATATCCTTGAAATGTAGTTGAAAACGCGCGAACATGAGAGGCAAGCCCGCCGGTGTCCTGTGCAGTCAAAAAATAAATTAAATTGCTTAGAAAAAATACGTCTGGACGAGTATATGTTACTCTACAAGAGATAACGTTCAATTAAAAAAAAATTTCAATATCAAAATCGTCTAAATAGGGCCGGATCGGATGGACGGAACCCCCCTTTTAGGGATGAGTGTGCAGTGAAAATTGAATTTGTTTAATGATAATATAGATTGAACCTTATGCCATATCGGACGATGTTATTATCTCTTGTATAGCTGTGTTGTCGATCGCCGACGTGGCTGTGAAGAAATCAATCGGTTACTAAACCGTAACCACGCTACCACAGTTGTGTTCCGTGTAATAGTTTTCAGAGTTTATTACTTTATTAGACAACAATGTAACATCACCTATATATACGTCAAACAGAAGCCTCCTCACCGGTCGCCTACTATGGTAGTAATTAAAAAAAAAAGAAAACACGTCAATCAGCTCTATTTCACACTATATTTATGGGGTTTATTTATGTTTGTTTATACGTTTTGTAAATATGTTGCCATTATAAATATATTTTGTTTGGACAACACAGTCTGTGAAACCACATGTAATTTTGTTTTGTTTTCATATCAATACAGAATGGTTGACGGTCCAAATTGTCTATTGTAATTATACAATATATTCCATATTGCAAAAAGTGTGCACAAAAATATGATAAAACTTTGGTAGTGTATTAAATTAAACTTTTTTAAATTCAAATGTTCAGTATTATTTTTTTTAGTCCAATACAGTTGGCCATAGACAGGTAAAAATTATGTAGTTATATTATTCGTGATCGTTTTTGAATTTATCGGTATCGGTTCCGGTACTGGTTCTCCAAAAATAAAATAACCGTTCCGGTTCGGTTCTGGTTTATTGATAAAAAAAATAAAGATTCCAGATAATTTAGGTACCAAAAAGTATAATAATTTTAAATATTATGTCGGTTAAATTAATAGTATGAAAAATATTAAAAAACTCGTATAATCATACATATAGTTTATACACAAACAGTAATACCATTAAATTATGATAAATAACAATTTTTCTTTTTGAATCTAAAAGAACTTATTTAATTTAATAATCCCTGTTCGGTTCCGGTATTTTATTTATGGAAATAAAAGTTTCAGTTTCGGTTCCAGTTCCTAATATTTAAAAGGTTCCGGTTCCAATACCGGTTATTTTAGGTTCGGTCCCTTGTTTATACAATTTTAATGTCTCGACCATGTATTGTAAAATCCGACAAGTTACAAAATACCCAGTGACCGAAGAATTGTACAACTGGTTAAAGGCGTGTAGTTGGTATCTGGTATAATATGTAACTAACTATATTCAAAAAAGTTGAAAATAATATAGCTAATCAAACTATTAAACCGTATAGTAGCTGTAGCTGTAGTCAAACTTTAGAAATCCTAAAACTAGGTGAGCCGAGTGAACCTTGCCTATCCGTCGGTACAGTTCGTAATGCAACTTATCTATTACGTCATTGTTTTTTAAATGTTGCTTTTCACTCCAGACTTTTGAAACATTTAAATCCAATAATAATATCCGCTCTTGGCTTTGATGATATTCCAAGCAATCCTTCGAGATATCTTAAGATAAAGTGGTGCAGAGATTTAATAAATCATAATATAAAATATTAATACATTACAGTTATTATTACATAATATTTTAAATAATATCAAATTAAATTAAATTAAAAATAGTTTTAACTTTTCATCCACGTTCAATTTTTAATCACTATGCATTTTAAAGTTTAAACCCATAACACGATGTATATAACTATTATTGTCATAAAATAAATTGTATTATTTGACTTTATTTTATGTTTTACCTTTTATATAATGGATTTTATATGATATATTATATTATATAACTGTATAAAATATTTAAAACGAAAAATCACAAGACATCGGAAACAAAATCATAAGACATTATTTGATAATATTTGGGATCTGTATACTTATTATATTCACAAAAAAAAAAACAGAATCGATTAGGTACCTATCAAATTCGTTAAATTTTTTCATAATAATTTCTCATCGTGAGAATTTAGTGCTTATAGGTACCTATATTATATACATTATACTCGTTTCGACCAAATGCTTGGACTTTTCTTCGTATAAATGAGAAAATATAGTACACTCGGGATTAAGTTCAAACACTGCACTGTCCGACTGCACACACAAGCAAACTTCGAACCGATTACTTAAAATAAAAAAACTTTCACTACAATTCTCCGAGTTGTTTTTCGTTTACTTTTACAAAAACGAACACATATCTGTATGTATCTAGAACTATACTAGAAGTGTTGCGAAAAGGAATAAAATTCATTTTACTAAAAGTAAAAGTTATTTATAAAGTTTTCGTTCAGAGTTTTCTTTGAGGTTCATAATATCAAATGAAAATATATTATTATTATATTTTTAGTTTTTTTCGATAAGCGTTTATAATAAATGATTGTTATTTTCTGTGTACATAGGTTATCGAATAATAATATATATTGTTGCATAAGGTTATTCATTTTATGGTATATATTGCATCGGAAATTTGTGATAAAGTCACACACTTAATATATTATATTTATATATTATATATTACGTACAGGTATATACAGGTATATATACAGGTAGATATTGAATGCTGAATATTGTTATTTTAAGACTAATAACATTTAAAGAATTTTTAAAGAAACATAATTAATAAACCGAAGTATGACAAAATGTTTATGTTTCAAATTTTGGGAACATTTAATTTCATAGTAGACAATTGAATTTGAACTTTTAGTTCAAATTATTTAAAATTACTATAAAGGAAGTAGTGAATATACATTTATATAATACTTACTTATAACTAATTTGTCATTTACTAAATAAAATTTTTTTTTTTATTAAAATTGTCAAAAAAAAAATAGTCTCATTGATATTATATTATTATGTAATTAAAAATGTATTCTTTAATTTAAAAAAGTAAACATTCATAACGACAAAAATATAGTATATTTGCGGTGACTTCAAATTATCTAAATAAATGTTTATACTTTTTAAGAGAAAGAGTGCTATCTGTTAAATTAATTGTCTTGCGTACCTACACGTAGTTTATTATTGACCAAATCAACATAATAAGTGTATAATTGTTAATGGGATAATGATAATGCACTATTAATTGTTTCATCTCTCTGACCCACACGTAACATTGCAAAAATTTCTGTTCAGTAGAACCAATCTTGTGTTATTAGTTTTAACATTAGAGTGAATTTACCCACTACCTATCAACAATTTAAAATTAAGGATATTGTTTGTGTTATTACGTTACTTTTTTTTTGGTATTTACCGCGATATATTATAAACATTTTTAAACTCAAATATTTTACATAGGTAGTTAATAAAATTCAACTTACAAAAAGTTAACAATTATTAAATATCAAATTTATCTTTGAAAATAATATATTGATTCACAGTAATATAGGATAAGCTATCAACACCGACACATGTGTATGTGTATGTGTGTAGATACTAAATATTCGTTTTCCTGAACGAAAATTGGTGTGTTGAGCGTGTGTCAGAGAGAGGAATGATTGAGTTTGTTGACATATACTCTAAAGTCTTTATCGATACTTACTTGATTATTGTATTCATGCGACGCGGGTATATTAAAAATTAACACGTAAGAACTCAGTATAAAAATAATGCTAATAAATAAAGTCATATTTCAAAATGTTATTAAATTTTTTTTTCGGACCTAAGAGTGCAGTATAATTTTGTACATTGTGCCACAACGAAAGCTCATGGCGATTTACCAACTATGAAAATATATTATGCCTTGCTGAATTATTTTATGAATTGTATAAACACGCGTTGACATCTGTCCACCGTAAATAGTATGAGTACATGTTTAAATACGACATACATTGGAGAACACTCGAACCGTGTAGTAATGACGCATTGGATATTATACGATGATTATTCAATCAGATTATATAAAATGGAAGAAAACCTTTCAATAAGCAATTTCAATAACTTATAAACTATAATATCGAGTTTAATATTTTAAGTGTTTTTTAATTGAGTGAGCTTTAAAAGTCAATTATACTCGGAATCTAGTGGTGTTAAATTTTATTATGGAATTAAATAGTAAACGATTTATGATAATGAAGTTATATTATGTGATATGCAAATTAAAAATTTAATTTTTCATATTTATTGCAACCTAAATTCTATTAATATTTAAAAAATAAAAAATATTATTTTATTTTAGAAATAAATGCCTATTTAGTTTGACTTTATTCTTAATTAATCTTTATAAACTTAATAAACCTAAATAAATGTAAACAAAATCAATTATTAAACGGACGTTGTTATTTCTTTTGGATGTCTTTTCTTATTTGGTAGAAATTTGGAAAAATTTCTCAAGAATTTTCGTACTAATATCACTATAACAACATCACGTATTAAAACACATATTTTAATTGAACTGGTGAAGTGTGTACAAATCAATTTCTATAATGTTTTTATCTCGAACGTGATTTACACGTACCACTGGATATTCAGGCCAATAAATATGAAATAGAATTATTTGACTTTAAAAAGCAATTTTATGATGGTATTTGCCACAAAATGTGTCAAGTACTAAAATTGACTGACCTAAGTTAATATCATATCAATATTTTGATCATCCGATGACTGATATAGAATGATAAATATAAGTAAAAAGACACAGCACTCAGTTCATTTCTTAATTAATTACATAATTTTAGATTTTGATTGAAGTTAGGAAATATATTGGTTCAACAATGATACTTTTTATTAATTTATTTTATGTATGCATCTAACACAATACTCGTATTTTGGAGTAGAAAATTTTTTTCAAATTACTAGTACTTACTATTTTTTTTACTAGAAAACCTATGTACCGATAAAATTCCTGTAAAATTCAATAAACTGGTTAAATTATTTTCTTTATATTTTTGTGTTGTTTGACCTACCTGACATATTTTCGAAATATTGTTAGTGATCATGTTAATTAATGGATATGATTTAAATCAAATTTGTTTTACTAGCGATAACATTTAGGTTTAACTGATAAGAACGCATTAACCATGATTTTAAACAGTTGAATAAGTAAATAAGTAAATATAAAATATATAATTATTAAATATATTATACAATTCAAACGATATTATTGAGAACATATTATGTTTAATACAGTCTTTACCTTTTGAAAATGTTTAAAAATACTAATTATAAATGAACCTACCTATGTATCAAAATATTACATTAGTACAGCGGTTCCCAAACACTTTTTCCGGAGGAAACAGATAATTTTATTGAACATAATACAGTATAATATAAGCAGTTTAAACAAACGCAGCCAACTTAAAATTAATATTGTGGTACACAGTTTGAGAACCACTGCATTAGTAGGCAAGTACCTAAATTATTACAGTAAATTATTACTATTGTAAAAACATTCAAAATAATTGTACTTATTTTTAACAACGGTACAAAAAACCTCTGTAAACTATACGTAAATTTACTCATTATCAGTAATATCTCTAGATATTTTCTTTGCTCAGTGTTTCTTGTTTTGTTTATGGACTGGTTGATTGAGTTCTATTAGGCATTTAAACTACAGGAACTGGAACCTTTTGAATTTATCGGTATCAGTAGCGGTACTGGTTCTCCAAAAATAAAATAACTGTTCCGATTCGGTTCTGGTTTTTTGATAAAAAAAATAAAGGTATCGGTACCAAATAATTTCGATATCGGTACCTACCAGATAATTTAGGTACCGAAAAGTAATATCATTTTAAATACCTATGCGGGTTTAATTAATAGTATATAAAATATTAGAATATTCATACGATCATGATACATAGTTTATACACAAAACCATTAAATTATGATAAATAAAAATATTTTCTTTTTGAACCTAAAAGAACTTATTTAGTTAAACAATTCCGGTTCGGTTCCGGTATTTAATTTACTAAAATAAAGGTTTCGGTTCTGGTCCTGGTTCTTAATATCTTAAGAACTAGATACTAAAGGTTCCGGTTCCAGAATCGGTTCTTTAAGGCTTCTGATTAAAAGTTTTAATTGTGTTCTTATACGAAATGTTAATAAAAAATAGGTAGTGGTAAATAGTGTCAGTTGCAGTCAAAGTTATATTCTGATAGCCATATTTGTGACAAACAAGAAAGGAAAAATTGTCACAGTCCACCAACGGAGAGCAAATCAGTATGTATTTCTACATTTTGTTAGACAAAACCTATTAACGCCATAACGATATACGCAGAAATTATATTTGCGATCAGTTGACATTTACAAAATGTTCACTACATTTAGTGCACTATCATTAGGTCTGTCATAATATATGAAGTACACTATTGTTCGGTGACTTAGTCGGGGGGAGATGAAAGGTTCAAAGTAACCGTTTTTCCTTTTTGAATCCCGATTGCGGCCTCTACAAATAGGTAGGAAATACTATGTTATCGGGGGATATCAAAACTAAATAAAAGATATCCCAATCACGTTTATTTTTGTATAAATATTATTCAACGAGTTAATAGTATCCAGCGAAAATATTCCAACAATTTAAAGGTTTCATGCGAAATCTAATTTATTTTAAATTTCACATCCAACTAAATTTTTAAATTTGTAAAAGTTTGAAAACAATGTGCTGAACATCTGAACCACTAGACATTTTTATATACTGTTAATTTGTTCCATAAAAAATACACTTTGAAATTTCTCAAAATCATACTACTTTATAAGTTGACTGTATTATAAATGATTTTCTACGACTGACTAATATATTTCAAAAGTTAATATTAATTGTTCAATGGTGTATAAAATATAAAATAATTAAGTAACATTATATATTTATGAAATTTTATTTATATGTTGATACGTTATTTTGTAAACCAATAATATATTTGGACGCAATCGGGATACTTATATTTGGAACGCAAATACACAATAGGGCTAAATGAATTCGGGATGCAATCGGGCATATATACAGATAAAGAGGTGTGAGATGTTATGGCTGGTGAAACATCATTTTTGACAAAATGTATTTTCTTATTTTGTTGTACTTAATTCAAAAACGAAAAACCATTGATAGTTGAAAATTTAATTTTGACCAAATATTTAGTTTGTCATACTATATACACTAAAAAATTTCCAGAATGTTTTGACTGTTTGAGTTATTTGAAATTGTCTATTAATTTAGTTTTTCTTCTACAAATGTCGATAAAACAATTTTTGCTCGTACGAAAAGCTTTAAAGTTCAATACAGGCGTTTAAAGTTTGAATTTCGACGAATTTAGTTAAAATTAGGACAATTAGTAAATTATTTTGTAGTTAAAATCATTAATATTTATACCTAAAGGTGCTTTAAAACAGGGAGCGAGCTGCCATGGTGTACGGGTACACGGTTGTATTATTTTACAGAGACCACGTGGTCAGCCTGGAATAGTCTGTTTGAATTTTTCTTTAGAATTTAAAATATTATAAAAGGTTCCACAAGTGTTGCTGTTCACTATTATTAAAGTTGTAATTATACATATATATTTAGTTTGGGATTTATAAAGGATGTCTGTAGTTTAAATTTTGATGATCTATTTTTTTAGTTGTACCTAATTGAAAAGTATTAACCGTATAGAAACTTGAAGCATTCCAATGTTACTTAAATTGTTATTTTCTATACAACTATACCTAATGAAAATACCTATTAAATACTATACCTATTTCAAAATATTTGGACTAATTTGAAGATATTTTCGTAAGGCATTTGAAATTTTCGAAATCTTTAATATTTTTATTTTAAAGTATATAAAGTACCTATAATATTTTACGTATATTGTAATCATATTTAACCACAGATATGTATAATAACTAGATACCCGACTCCATATACAACAACATTATTAAATTATGATCCCCGACGCCATTTGCAACTTTGGCAATGTTTACATTTATTCATATACATATTTACTTATATATATATATATACTGATAATACTATTTTGCCCTAGTTGTAAATGGCTGCCAGCGTCATTGATAAGAAGAAGTCGGGTATCTAGTTATTATACATATCTGTGTATTTAACCATAATATTTTTATCACATTTATAATGGTTGATGAAAAAACTATAATTTTTGCATTGGCGTTCTCAATGGGGTGGGGGTAAATCCCTCATGGCCTTTTTTTTAGTGCTAAATCCGCCCCTTCCCTCAAAATTAATATTCCTGAATTTTTGATTCTTAAACGTCAATCTATATTAGTTGATTTCATAATCTGAAGTGGAATACATTTTTCTAAAAATATGTTTGAATAAATTCAAATATAGGAATATTTATCAAATAAACAAGAAGTGTATGACATGATTCAATTAGAGGTTTTCTACTGTTCTACTTCGTATCAACTTTACATTCTAATTTCTAGAAACTATTCGTTCAATTTTTATATTTTATATTAATCAGAAATGTATTCTGTTTCAAGTAATGAAATTAAAAGCACACTTAAGTTTCCATTACTAAAAACAAAATTTGATAATAGCGGACCAATATACATCGTCTCCGTTTCCCTTTTTTCCTGTTTGTAAAATAATATGTTTTGCAAGATCAATTAATTTAGTCGATAACAATCAATTGACGCACGTGAATATTATAAACAGAGATAATCATAATATTTAAATGATTTATTTATTATGGTTATCGTTATTTTAAAAGTCCAATAAGTTAAGGTTGAGTCATGGAGATTCGTGATTACCTATCTTATTATCATGTACCTATAGGTAGGTACCTAAATATAGGTTCTTAAATTTAAAAAAATATATTTTTTATTTATCTCGCACCTATTGTACTATCGTAATGGGTGCAACAAAAGTGTTTTTTTACAGTTTTCCTTAACGTTAAATAATAATGATTTATATGCTTAAAAATTACTGCTGTTAACATAATATTATGGAACAAGACGTATTGTAATATGACCTTCCATTGTTCATCATTTGGCTCATAATTAATTAAAATTATCGGTTTCTGTATATTATTTATTTATATTTATATATCAATTTGATATTGTACTTATACATTTATTTTGTTGGACTTGATGTTTCGAAATTTCAATGCTTACTCGTTCAATGTATTTTAGATGACTAAATCGAGATTAAAATATTAACAAACAATATTTGAGTTTGATGTAAGCAGCACTTGTTATTATAATATTTATTAATTCATATAATACAATTGATATTTGTTTAAATTCTCTACAAAACAATAATAAAAAGCGATATGGGTACCTGATTACATTACCTGAATACATTTGTACATTTTGTATCATTTCATCATTAGGTAGGTAGCAAAGGTGGGCAAGTTAATGAAAATAATTAACTTTGGCAAGCTAAGTTAATTCAATTAAATTGCTTTCAGTTAAGTTAAAGGTTAACAAATAAAAATTTAACTAGATAAGTTTTTAAGTTAAGATAGAAAATAAAATTACCTTAACTTTTTTTTCAAGTTACAATATTTTCAAGTCATAAACTGCTCTAGTTTTTTGTTGTATACAAACATTTGCTTTGGTAGGTAGTCACATATAATAGTCACCACGAAACTCGTTTTAGTAATACATTGTAAAATATTGTCTAAAGGTAAAGTTACATGTGACGTAATACATTTATCAAAAAAATATATTACAAATCTTATGATATTGTTGGTGACATGCTTACATCTGAAACATAATTTTTTTGTTATTAATATTAATTATTATTCATAGCTATTATCACATTATTTTTAAGATTTTTAAAGACATTCGTATTATTAGAAACTTCAATAGATATTTATTAATAAACAATATTTCAAATTTTACGATTTTTATGGCGGCTTAAGCACCATTTTTTTTATATATATTTATCATTCATAGCTATTATCATAATATTATCTATAAGATTTTTATTGAAAACCCGTATAGGCATGATATATTATTATTTCCAATGTTTTTCTTCGATATAAATATTAATTATCCTTAATATACTCTATTGCATCTGAACAGCTCATTAGAAAATTATCTACGCTAAGTTCTATAAGCAAATTATTTTATGTAAAAAAATATTTATTAAATATGGTTTCCAAATAATGTCAAAGTGCCTTCGTTTAGTTCTAATAACAAGTTTTGGCAAGTATTTTAACAAAACGTATTACTATAATAATTAGTATTATTGATAATTATTTTTATCATATTCATACATTCATAATGATTGACAATCTACTTTTATTGTTATACATATCGAATTGAAATGATCGGTCGTTGATTTAAACGTCCACCATAGAAATAATATTTTATTTATATCTTTATAAATTGTATTTTTAAATTTTTTTTTTCAGGATTTTTTTACAAATCAACAGCCCTGTGTGAGCCTTTATTTAAAAATTGATTTTTTAAAAAGCTTTTCTCAGTACATTCTACTACGGATTTACAGCGTGAAAATGTCAAGTCTCTATTGATCATGGTTTCGACCGTACGTTGATTAGTCAGTCAGAGACTGGCCTGTCATCTCATATATATTATACAGATTTAAGATAACATAACATATAAATATTTGAAACTGTTACTATTTGCAATTACTTGTAATTTGTAGGCATATCGTAGGTATTCTAAAAAATCTATATAAATCTCCGCTTTCCTGATAATTATTATAAGAAAAGTCAAATGACAAACTTACGCTACCTACTCGATATTTTGAGAAAATGTATGAATCATAAATGTGTATTAATAAGTAACCATTAATTGTATATATACCCAATGGGAATTAGGTAATTTTTACATTTCATTCGTTTCTACGTTAATAAAAATAGCGTTACGCAAAATTGGTTAGAAAATAAATATATCTGTACTTAGCCCAAAAACATATTCATGTTAATAAATAATCGTTATTTTACAGATTTGAAAATCTTTGTTTAAACACGAAAAACCTTAATACATATTATTATCCATTCAAAAGCTTTGATTTAAGCTGGAGCCTGGAAGGCTGGAACGCCTACTAATATTAATTAATTATTTATCAGAACCAATGTATTCGCGCATTATATGTGACTAATTTGTACGAGTGTAAAGAAAATAATACTATACTATAAAAAGGTTCCTTCTATAAACCGTCAGTCCGAATGATTGAAACGTAGTGAAAAAAATATAAAAACTTTAGTGATTAACAATAATGCGTAAAGATAAAAAAAAGATCATCAGACGGGTCGGCATAATATTATTAAGGTCAAAAGTCGAGCGAGTCACCGATCATAAAAACACACGCGAGTACCAGGGTATCATGCATTCATCGTTCCATTTTCAATATTATAATATTCATCGACAATTTTATTTTTTAGTACCTACAATTTATTATTAAATAAATATATTAAAAATTATTTATTATTATCTGCAAGACCGCAGTACAAAGCGCGTGGTCATTTTTTAGTTAAATTATTACGTCCAAAACGTTTGCTCTGCTTTCAATACCGTATAATACAAAACACGTGGTCAATCTATTATAGATCAATACCAGCGATGATCCATTTTACGTAAGACACTCAGTATTTCAAAAAGTATTAACGTTTTTGTAAAATAATGTTTACACGGTTGCTAGTCATTACAAAACTATGCATAATATGATATATATATATATATATATATAGATTTTTTTTAAATACATACACTTTTAATATTATTTAAAAATTGTTTACTCCTTTGAATTCCGGCATACAGTTTTAGTTTAATATTCCAAAGCAGAATTGTTTTCCTTAATTTTGTTATCTTATTTTGTAATCCAAAATAAAAAATAAATCAGATTTAGGATGAGTGGCTTATAAGTTATAAGCATTTTTAGATGGGCGGAGTAGTGGACCAACAATTTACTAGGCTACTACTCCACTCAACTCATCAATACTTTTAATACTTATAGGCTAGTTATATAGTTCATAAGCTAGTCATTAAAAATGTTATTTTTATGTATAAAATACTCAGAAAAAAAATAGCTGCTAAATAGTACATTGATTTTGCCACACAGGGCAGCGAACCATCGATTTCACCAATTTGAAGTTGTAAAGTTTTAAGTTTAAGTACAACTTGATGTTTTCAGATTAAGTTACTACTTTTATTCCGATAAAAAATGGATACTAGTCGAAAAATAAACTTACCAAAATAAATTACAAGTTGCAATTTAATACAAAATTATTATATTGATTATATTTGGATTTTATAATTTTTAAACAATCGGTAGGTACCTGATTTATTATTTTGTTAATTAGTATAATATATTAATTTCCAAACTAATATGTATATTATCATGTATATTAATTATATTATACTAATTATTCCATTTTGTTTACATCATGTTTATTTTATCTAATTGAGTGATTATTTTCATAGGTGTGACTAGACTTCATCCGCAGCGGTAGCCTATCTATTAACCGGCGCTACCTTATTAATGAACCGAAAAAAGCACTATACAGTATACACCCAAGGCCGTATTTTTTAAAGCCCCCCTCCCTAATGAAATATTCATATAGGTAGCTTAAATAAAATTATGAATTATTTATTTACAGTTAATAATCTACAGTAATTTAACTTCAGAAATATTATTTATCTACAGCCCTGGATTACACCACCTAGCTACAAATCAAAAATAATACAACAATAATATCGAATAATAGATGCGTACTGTTCTGTCATCGTCTGTTTTAAGTCTTTATAGTAAGTTTTTCCAAAGTCAGGAAATCAATTTAACAATACATGTTATTAACAAATTAAAGCTACTAAGTACATAATTTTGCCGAAATATCTTTGTAAGTAAATAGTAACTATAACGATACCAACATAAAAGGCATTTTTTTTTTTAAATAAAAGTTTTAATCCTTCTGACTTAAAACTCGGTTGACGGGTGCCTTTCGAAAATTGCAGGAAGCAACCTTAGGCTGTCACCGTAGACGCGCCTATGATTATTTTCAAAAATATAAAACTATCTATGTACAAGGTTCTTTCGATATTACATATTTACATCACTAGTCGTATGTAACGAGTTTAGATAGAAATGTACATTTATAAGTGACTAGAATGACCTCAAGTAAACATTTGAAAGTGCTGGAAACCATAATATGTTGCTTTAAAAATAAAAACCGCCTGTACTAGTGGAATCGATGGAATTTCGTGTCACTACAAATAACTTTTTTTCTTAGTTTTATTTTTTGCTGATAACTAAGTGTTAAAAACTTTATTTTATAATATATATATATATACTGGTGAATTGCCAAACCAATAATTACTTTTATGTTATTTAGAAACATTCGAGTGAATCTATCATTATTTCATATACAGAAAATTAAAAATTAAATTTTGATTTAATATTTCATAAAAACAAAAAAAAATGAATGTATACTAATTGGTTTGTCAAGTAATAATTGTACTTGTTACTTGCAAATATGTAGGTATACCTTTGTTTATAAACATTTATGTGTGTATGTGTGTATGTGTGCGTGTGCGTTCTTCAGCCAAGTATATCGCACTCATGGTTCCGAAATTTGGTAAGTGAATCTAGTTGGTGAGTTCCCAGAAGTCTTAAAAAGTGTCAGAAAAAACAAAAAAAACTGTACATATTTATAATGGGAATTCTTACGCAAAACCGTTACCAACAAAGTTGATTTTATCGTTAGGTGTAATTCAATAACGATTAACCGTATAAACACTAGACATTTTCACCGGATTATTGTGTATTATAATTTTATATACACAGTAAAATTAAAATAATATTTTGACTATTTTTGAGCTATTTATAGACATTTCAATTTTCAATATTCGAAAAAAGTTTTTTGTTGGCTCATAAAACTTGAAAATTGAATACAAGATATTTTTATTTAAAGTTCAAACTTTGACAAAACTCAACAAATTCTTGAAAATTCAGAAATTTTTTTGTAGTTAAAAATTTAAATGTGTAAAATGTTTAATTTGTAATGCCAATATTTGAAAACTTAAAACTAGGATTCTCATAAGTAGGTTATATTATTGTAACCAAGAAATCTAAAAAATATATAAACACAGGTTTTTTACATATATTTTAAGTTTACATTTTTACAAATTTAAATATTTAATCAAAGGATAATGATTTTAGTTATTTTTTAGTAATTTAAAAATATTGTTTTGAGATAGGTTGACCGGCTGTTTTCGCTCAAAATCGTTTTTCGTATACAATGATGTTATATCATTGAAATTAAATTTTAATACGTCATCCAATGATATGACACCAAAATAATGTACTGCAGAAAAGCAGTATCCACATGCCCCCTGTTTTTAAATCGAAGATAAAAAATTAGTTTAGCTTATCAATTGGATCACGTAACTATTATAGAAGGCATATCATAATATTATGTGTAAATAGTTTTGAGATAAATTCTAACACACTTTTCTCAACACTATATTAATAATAGTCACAGAAATGCAGCAGAGTATAATATTAATTTAGGTTAGATTTGAAGCTATTACCTACTGAATTTATACACATTAGTTGATAAAAACGATAACTTATAGTACCTATATTATAATTAGTGTTTGAAGTATGAGAAATATTTCATGAAATAGGTATTTCAAATGAAATATTTCAATGTTTTGTGAAATATTGGATTTTTATTAATTATTTCATTTTTATTTTTTAAATATTATTTTGTTTTATATTTTTATTATATATAAATTATAATTATAATTTATATTATTTCATGTGAATCGTTAGCAAGAAAACTATAATCTTTATAACATATACCTAGGTACTGGTTTCCTTTTACTGTTTCTTTTTAATATTTATTATGTTTTTTTTATATACAATTATACAAATACATGTCATAAGGATTCTCGATCAAGAAAACTCTGATCTGATTATTAACATATAACTATATAAGTTACCACGCACATGGCACATATACAATATACCTATCTATTCCTTATTTATTTTACATTTATACATCAAATTATAGGTACAGTAAAAAAATACAATATTATATTATTATACATTAAAACTAAGAAAAAAATGTGTGTCAATGACTAATGAGGTATTTAATTTATTTAGATTAATTATTTAATATTTTACAAGACAAAACTACAAAAATAATGATAATTGAAATATTTCACACATTTTGAAATATTTCATGAAATATTTCACGAAATATTTCATTTTTTTAAATTTCATGACATTTTCAAATACTAAATTTATAATTGCAATATTTTAACAAAAAAAAGAAAGAAAAAATTGATAAATAAATATCAATGTAATAATTTGGTGTGCGTAGTTGGTTTGGAATTAGTTGTTTAATCATTTATGTATATACCTTACTTAGGAACACATTCAATTATATTGAGATTTAGAAATGTTTAATTAAACGGTACTTCTGAAAATTATGTCTGAACACCGATAAGAAATTGACTGAGGTTGATTCCCATACCTTGTACTGGGAAAATAAATCAGGAAATATTATATACCGTAGTTATTACTGTTTTAATTTTATTATCATCATAAATGTCAAAAGCCAAAATGCATTATATTTTTTTTTATAAAATATTTAAATACTGTATTTTAAGCAAAAATCTTACAAATAATTTACCTACAACGAACCAATATTATTATATCAGCGCAGAGGTACAGCGAAATAAGTGTATACGGTATAGATAAGATAATAATATGGACAAAATAAATAAAATGTGTTTATCGGTATTTAATTTTATTGTAAATCATAGAACGATTTTATAATTAGTACCTATGCGGCATATTTTAAACAGAACAAACGTGGTATTTTGTGTAATTAAGTTTTTTAAATTGGAGTACAAATAAAAATGTAATCTTTGAAAAAAAATAAATAGTGATTATTAGGGCTGAGGACTTCTAGTTTTCGCATAATTTGTTGTTACTAATATAAATGCATATTTGAGAATATTAGAAAAAAAAAACATATTTTGCCATTTTTCGATCTAGTAAAGCCAATTTGAATAAATAAATTAAAAAAATTTAAAAAAATTTTTAAATATTGCAGGGATTTGACAAATTAAGAGCATATAATATTATTATGTCCACACTTGGAAAATTGAATGTTTAAAAATATAATAGTACTTCACTAATTGCAGCATATCGGTCGACTATCTGTCTGATAACACTGCAGCGCTTATATCAGCCGGCAGGTAGTGTTAATTGCTATTTTTTTTAGTTTTTATAAAGTAAATATTTAAACTGTCTTTTTAGATTATTGTTTTCATATTAATTGTATAATTTAAGTACCGAAAGTCATATTATACATTTTTTAGAGCATATTTTAATTGCATATTTTTTGGGTTTTTTTAGGACAAAAGTGCATACATATATTCAGGTTTATAAGTAATAGACGTCTTCAACCCTAGTGACTATTATTTAACACCTCAAATAATAGATTTTTTTTTTAATATACTGATAACGTATTGTTGCGTATTGTTGAATAAAAAAATATTCGTAATTAAAAATGTTTTACTAATGAAAATAATTAGTAATTTTAACCTTTCTGTAATGGAACCCACTGTTATATACTGTGCCCATTAAATGACACCATATTATGTTAATTGGATTTTAAATTATTTTTAGTGGTAATATAGATAAAATATTCACAAAATATTATACCTAGTTGTACAATGTACCTATTGTGTTAACGAAAAATTATAACTTCGAATTATATAGATAGTTAAACATGACGTATAAACATAATAAAAATTGGTCCAAATATTGGGCTAATTATAAAATCCAAAAAATCAATACCGGTAATCAAAACCAAAATTGAAATCTGAAACCGATATCCGAAACAGAAATCAAATAGGAAAAAATAAATACCGAACCGAACCAAAATCGAAATAGGAAACTTGGTTTAGGTTTCAAGCCCTAGTGTAAACCATATTTGTATTTATAAATTATAACTTTATTATGATTGTCTCATGTCTATAAAAAAAACATAAAAAAAACCATAAAGTTGGTTTTTATTTTGGGCAATATTGTTTCAAAAACGATGCAGATGCCTATTAGTTTTTTGTGCATATTTTTAAGTCTACACCATACTATTTAAAACAGAAATGTATAATAATCTAATTAATTTATTCGATAAAAATAAAAATATTAGTATTTGATATAAAATATATAATTTTTTTTTTTTTTAATGCATAGGATATCACTTTTATTATAGTTTTACTGCATTTAGATAAAGTTAATCAATTATTATAACAAGGTTATACCCATTTTCTCTGGCAAAGAACGTCTTTACAATTCACTTAATATGTTATACATAATATTAATAATCAATATTTAATATACACAGGTATATAATATGAGCTATATATATTTTTCCATTTAATTTGAATAATATGTAGATATATATAATATAATATATTGATCATTGTTTGGTTTGGCCTTGAGAGATTGATAACAGTATATGATATATACCAATACACCATAAACGCTCTGCAACACCGTTATATTTGTTTTGCCTTAATTATATAAATTAGCCAATCCTTGATTAATTATAGATAAAAAGTGTGTTTGAACCCTATAACGGGTCTTATATGAATATTATTTGTACGTTTTTCAACGTTACAGCAAACTGATAAGAGATTATAATATTATATAGGCAGTAGTATGTGAAATTATTGTAGGAACACTTCCCTTTGTCCTCCAAGAGTAAGAACAAACGTTTTCTATTTTTTACGATATTTTTGGATATTCTCGAAACAATACGTGGATAACTGTTTTTTTAACACCAACATTTTTTTTATAAAAAATATTCCGGTAAGCAGATAATTTGTCTTTAGGTATTAAAAGTATGTGAAAATCGAATCTACGAATTTCTTATGTAAATATAAATATGAATGCGCGACCGAGAATATTGGACATATTTTATTTGTATTATCATTGAGTCATATAAACGTACTCGTGCAGGTACAAAGTAGATGTGTTGATTTACGTGATATTATTTGATTTGACCAATCAAAAAATCGAAAAATCCCTTCGGACTGTTGATATGGGTTTGATTACTATATAGTATATTATATTATTTTTGCATATCTAATACCAATGTATCATATTTTTAATTTTTAATTTGTTTTATCTATAAATGGGTAATAAGTAATAACAGTAAAACGCAATTTGACATTTTTTTTTCCATATAAATAGTACTTGATTAATTTTTGCAAGGTCATTTTGTAATTTTTATTTTTATTTTAATTCCTTGAAAAATTAAACGAATAAAATTGATTGCTGTTGATCATCATTATTGTTATAATACTGCTGTTATTTAAAACGTCTTAAATGTTCACTTGACAAAATAAATTATGATATGTTGATCAGAAACACAGTCAATTTTTAGTATCTAAAATCTATGTCACTGTAATCCGTGTAATATAATTTATTTAAAAATATATCATTACATTTTGTCATTTTGAAAAATTAAATACTAACCATATAATATAATATTATAACATAATATTATTATGACGTATTTAAGTTATACATTTAGTACTATTTCAACACAATAATGCTGATATACATGTCCATTTTTTTCATACTGCACTTAGACTCTGCTCCTCTGTAGTCAAGTCTAAACTATAATATTATAATAGCAATTATTGATAATTACTACGGTTTTCGATTGTTCACACAAAATTATAAACATTAGCACGCTAGAAATGTATTCTGTTTAACATGTTTAAAAACAAAAATACAACTATGTATTTGTATTTATAAAGACGACAACGTTCTGTATTAAACACTTAATTAATTGTAAATTAAACGAATAATGGTAGTTATCATATTATTATATAATATCATACAAAAAATCGTAATATACATTACCTATAATATTTTATCACCAAATATAACTTTTACTTATTATTTAGTGATATCGAAAGAGTTGTATTGTTACTTCTATAGTTCTATGACGTGGTACTCAACACGTAAAACAAAACTATTTTAAAATAAATTAACATTAGGTAATTTCCAATAAATTTTTATTTTTAAACGAAAAAAAACAACATCTCACCATACGCGATTTTGAAGAGTCATGATTTTTTTGAGGCTTAACACAACAAGTGAATTACAAGAAATAAATTACAATATTCTACGTATTTTATTATCAACCATTCAATAATAATAATAATATCTTAAACACGGTTATACGGACTATCTGCACAAATAAGCTTTTCGTGCTATTTTCCTTTGGTCCGGTTCTATACAATTATGCGGAATCATATTATAATGAATAATAATAATACATTACAGCCGTTTATATATTTTTTATTTTAAAGGCGATCGTGAAAAACATTAAGTTATCATCATCACTAAATTAGTATAGGTATAAAATGCATTTTATAAATCTATTTACGAACGAACTTTTTTACACCACCGTTGCAAATAAATAACACTAGTCTGGATCGACGCACGAAAAAATGAAATATAATTTTTAATTATATTATCATAATAACATTTCTGCGCTTGGTACAGATTACACTTTCTTGGTATATTTGGTACACCTATAGAGTGGGTATCAAGTGAGGGCGTATGGCACATTGTCCACATTTATTTTTTTCCCTGTTATTAAAATACAGAATTTAACGATTGGAACGTATGTTTTGTTGTATACCAGTCGTAGAGATAGGTAGGCACTGAGTTTAAAATAACTTTTACAGATTCTTATCGACACGAGCAGCCTGCTCTATACAAAGAGTGTAGCGATGATTCGGATCTTTAAGTTTTTTTACGACCATGGGGTTTTCTTTCGTATGTTTTTTTTTTTTTTTGTAAACACTCGGTTGATGGGTTTCTGTACACAAACCCTTTTATAAAGTCGTATACGTCAAAAGATCCAGAAGTTTTTTTTTGAGATGACACATTTCGATAGTCAAAAACGTTTTTATAAAAGAAAACACTAACGATAAATTAAAAATGCTTAAACGTCGTTAAAAATGAAATGAACCTATTTGTGATTTTTGCTTTTGTTTACGAAACGTACTGTATTTAAATCTAATTACGATAAAAGGGACAAGGGAAACATGAAAATTATATATTCATAACTTATGATTAAATCATAAGTGTTTGTGCTTTACACAAAATGCTCCGTCCGGGACAGACGATCTGGTTGATTGTTTTATTTTTTTTTTTTAATGGGATTTCAAAATAGAACTATGTTATTAGTGTTTGCTTTTATGGTTTTCATTTTTCACGTAAAACGATTAAAAACCTGGACAAATCCACTAAGTTCATAAATCACTCTTTTATAAGTCAATATACCGTCTTTTCATAAAATGGTTAGAGTATAGGTCTGTGTATACGGCCAAATGTAGAATTCCATTGAATAATATTTTTGAATTATTACAACAAAATAATTGAACTTGTTAATTTTCGTTTTATTACCTAATATGCAATAACGTCTACATTTTAACTTTAAACTTCCACAATAAAAAAATTGTTTTATATTTTTTTTACATTTTTTCATTCCAATATGAACTTCTTGTGAGGAGTTTTGTATTAAATTTTAAAACATTTTGACCGATTGAAAATTTGTGAATTTGCATCTATAGAAAAAAATTAAAAACTAAAAAAGTCAAACATTTTGAATGTTTGCTCAAAAATATTCAAAATATTATGAAGATTATACCATGGATAGAAAATGTAATATTATAATATACTTAGTATGCATTTTTTAAAATCATTTATATTTATTATTTAACTAAAATTAGAACATATTTTGTTTATATAAGTGAAATACTATTTCACTTTGACGAATATGATTTTAAAATTTTGTTTTTAACATATTTTTTAATAACAAGTTTTTATAAATTTATTTTGCACTTTTAACTATGATAAATCATTTATTATCCTAATATTTACCATTTATCATCAATTGTAAAAGCCAGAACTACAATAACCGTTTGTGGTTTGACTGAATTAATTTGTATATCTTAGAATATTTGCCTAGATCAGCGTTTCTTAAACTTCGGATATCATTTTAGGGTTCTGCAAAACTTAAGTGCTTTTTTTCAAAATTTTAAATCAATAGCATTAGTAAAATTTTGGTGCAGTTCAAAAGATGAATATCCTCAATTGTCACAAAACGCCGTGTTGGCACTTTTACCATTTGGAACCACGAGGTTCTCCATCTATGTAGGTATCAATAAAAACAAAATACTGCAACAGACTTAATGCCAAACTAATAATATTTGTTATAATAAAAACTAAAAATCAATTTCGTATCATTAAAATTAAAATTTAGAAGTCGTGCCATTATATCTGTTATTGAAAATATTTTTTTGAATTAAATTCAGAATAATGTATACACATTATTATTATAAAAAGTCGTTACTGTTTTTATTTTTATTTTAACATATTTTTCGAATTGAATACAGTATACGCATTATTATTATTATTTTTATTGTAAATAATCCTTACTTAAATTGATGCATTAAGTCAAAGGCTTGCATTTGAAAAAAAAATCCGTTTTATGTTATTTACAATTAAAACGTTATCCAAGTTTTGTGTTTATCGTTGTACAGAATTAAAACACCATCCAAGTTTTGCGTTTATCGTTATTTAAAATAGTGTTAATACCTATTAAATTTAAAAATAATAACTAATGCGGGTAGGTAATAACCCAGATACGGAGTATAATATTATTATAATCATTTCAAATCAAAATAATAGATTGTTTGCATGAAATAAATATTTCTACGAAACCAATAAACCTTTTATATAAATACCTACATTTTAAAATATTTAGTTTTGCGTTATTTTTCGTTCAATTATATTCCATAAATTACGTTTTGCTTTATTTTACGTTTAATGATATTCTATAAATTGCGTTTGGCATTATGTTATGTTTAATGATATGTAATATATTTTGTTAATCGTAATGTTTTGTTTTGCAGTTTAAATCTATATAACTAAAAAAAGTATGGGTTCCACAATAAAACACGACATAAAAAAGGGTTCACTAATGAAACAGTTTAAAAAACGCTGGCCTAGATCAATGGTAAAAGTTCAAAATTCTGACATTTACCGGCAGTTATAGTCAGTAAATACTAAATAATAATTCTAAGTGTTACTGTTTAAACCAGGGAGTTAAAACGGGTTTGAACCCGGGTCGTAAAACCCGGGTTACCCGCAAAAAATTTTACTCGGGTTTTAACACGAAACCCGAAACCCGCTAAAAATTGTACCCGGTTTTTAACACGAAACCCGAAACCCGTAAAAAATTGTACCCGGGTTTTAACACGAAACCCGAAACCCGGAAAAAATTGTACCTGGTTTTTAACACAAAACACACAACCCGTAAAAAGTTGTACCCTGTTTTTAACACAAAACACAAAACCCGCAAAAAATGTTACCCGGTGTTTAAAACGAATCACGAAAAAAATTTACCCGTATTGCAAGGTGCAACATGAAACCCTCAAAATTAACTTAACTGTATACACTAATAATAACTAATATAATATTAAATTATAATTATCTTTACCCAGAGGCCAGATTTCCAGAACCCAGTCATTTTTTTCTACTTTCAGGACATAGGGGTAATTAGTTAATTTGG
>NC_042493.1:61314852-61317786 GCF_005508785.2 Acyrthosiphon pisum
TTTTTGCGGGTTTCGGGTTTCATTTTAAAAACCCGGGTACAATTTTTGCGGGTTCGGGTTTAAATCCGGGTTACACTTTTGTGGGTTTTGAATTTTGAGTAGGCGTGCTAGACTTCATCCGCAGTGGCAGCCTAGCTAATAACCTGGCGCTACTTATTATTGAACCGAAAAAAAGTCTATACGCCAAAGGCCGTATTTTTTAAGGCCTCCCCTCATTAATGAAATATTTATGATTTAAAAAAAAGTCGGAATTATCTATTTACAATAATGATTAATGTATAATACATAAGTACAATAATTGCAGTAATTTAAGTTTAGAAATATTATCCATATACAGCCCTGGATTACACATTTACATTTTACACCACCTAGCTACAAATCAAAAATAATACAACAATAATATCCAATAATAGACACCGTCGTCATCTGTCTTAATTCTTTATAAATTATAATATACAAATGTAAATATAAAATGCCAAATAGCATTTGGTCAACAATCAACACTATACTAATTATAATTTAAAATACCCGAGTCCCGAATTCAAATAGGTACTGTTGTCACTTGTCTGTCATATTAAAATTTATAGTCGATTAGGTATGCAATAATAAATATTAAATTCAATAAGTCTTTCCAAATTAACTAATTACTCCTATGTCCTGAAAGTAGAAAAGAATGACTGGGTTCTGGCAATCTGGCCTCTGGGTAAAGATAATTATAATTTAATATTATATTAGTTATAATTAGTGTATACAGTTAAGTTAATTTTGAGGATTTCATGTTTCATATTGCACCTTGCAATACGGGTACATTTTTTTCGTGTTTCGTGTTCAAAACCGGGTACAATTTTTTGCGGGTTTCGGGTTTCGTGTTAAAAACCGGGTACAATTTTTTGCGGGTTTCGTTTTTCGTGTTAAAAACCGGGTAAAATTTTTTACGGGTTTCTGGTTTCGTGTTAAAAACCGAGTACAATTTTTTGCGGGTTTCGGGTTTCGTGTTCAAAACCGAGTACAATTTTTTACGGGCTTCGGGTTTCGTTTTAAAAACCGGGTACAATTTTTTGCGGGTTTCGGGTTTAAAACCGGGTTACACTTTTGTGGGTTTTGAATTTTGAGTAGGCGTGACTAGACTTCATCTGCATTGGCAGCCTAGCTAATAACCGGCGCTACCTTATTATTGAACCGAAAAAAAGTCTATGCGCCAAAGGCCGTATTTTTGAAGACCTCCCCTCATTAATGAAATATTTATGATTTAAAAAAAAGTCGGAATTATCTATTTACAATAATGATTAATGTATAAAACATAAGTACAATAATTGCAGTAATTTAAGTTTAGAAATATTATCCATATACAGCCCTGGATTACACATTTACATTTTACACCACCTAGCTACAAATCAAAAATAATACAACAATAATATCCAATAATAGACACGTACCGTCGTCGTCTGTCTTATTTCTTTATAAATTATAATATACAAATGTAAATATAAAATGCCAAATAGCATTTTGTCAACAATCAACACTATACTTATTATAATTTAAAATACCCGAGTCCCGAATACCTATAGGTACTGTTGTCACTTTTCTGTCATATTTAAATTTTATAGTCGATTAGGTATGCAATAATAAATATTAAATTCAATAAGTCTTTCCAAATTAACTAATTACCCCTATGTCCTGAAAGTAGAGAAGAATGACTGGGTTCTGGCAATCTGGCCTCTGGGTAAAGATAATTATAATTTAATATTATATTAGTTATTATTAGTGTATACAGTTAAGTTAATTTTGAGGATTTCATGTTTCATATTGCACCTTGCAATACGGGTACATTTTTTTCGTGTTTCGTGTTAAATACCGGGTAACATTTTTTTCGGGTTTTGTGTTTTGTGTTAAAAACGGGGTACAACTTTTTGCGGGTTGTGTGTTTCGTGTTAAAAACTGGGTACAATTTTTTCCGGGTTTCGGGTTTCGTGTTAAAAACCGGGTACAATTTTTTACGGGTTTCGGGTTTCGTGTTAATACCCGAGTAAAATTTTTTGCGGGTAACCCGGGTTTTACGACCCGGGTTCAAACCCGTTTTGACTCCCTGATATTTACAAACATAATAATATAACTCGTGCCTGCCTGCGGATTTTAGGTCAATCGTCGTATATTATTATTATCAGAGCTCATATCAGTCATATATTATAGAGACACTCGTATTGAATTATGTAAATATAAGTAATTATATGGTTTACAATTACACTATCGTTCCGAAAATAGAGTGATGTGCTCTGAAACCGAGACTACGATATACAAAATATTATAACATTATGTAGGTCACGAAACGCGTAAAAAAATCAACATCATTTTGAGCTATAATGGCGGCGGCGTTCACTTCGTCCGACTACGCGCGATTCGGCCACCGATGCTGTGTGCAGTACTACAATATAGTTGACATTAATCGTCCGGCATTAATGAGCGGCGAAAAATCTCATTACGAGCACATAATTTCGGTAAAATGTACGATGCGTATACCTATATTATACCACGTGTCCCCGAAAACTGGGTACACTCCATAACTCGGTTACCTACTCGGTGCCCCATACATATTTTAGAATTCTGTCTGCGGGAGATTGATGATCCAATAGTCTAGTCCCGTGTGCCGCAAACATAATTCAAAAATATGCACAGGCTACTGAGTAATGTGGGTAATTTAATTATACAGTGTAGTACCCTGTTTTCGCGGCCACACGCGGTATAGTCTGCGGCGGCGGCAGGGGGCTTCTGCACGTCTCGACCGTCGCACGAAATATTTTGTTACCAAAACGCGGGCGGCAGACGGCAAACGAAAACTACGCAGACAGACGAACGCCAAAAACCGTGTGGTTGTACATTCGTAACAACAAAATATGTGAATACCAAAAGGAAACCAGTAATTGCATTTTTGCCGTC
>NC_042493.1:61317836-61353014 GCF_005508785.2 Acyrthosiphon pisum
GGGTTTTACGACCCGGGTTCAAACCCGTTTTGACTCCCTGGGTAAAAGTTTTACCTAGTTCATTATATTATGTTATACCTTCATACTAACAGTGAAACATCCATTTAAATAAAACGACCATCCATTTAACAAAATTATCAGCTTAACGAAATATTTTTTAGAACCAAACCAAATTAATTTAATTCTATTTAACGAAATTCTCTATATTAATATGAGTTTATTTTTGTTGTCCGTGAAACTTCGTAAAATGGAAGTTTTAATGATAATAATATATCGTACTGATCGAGTCACTATTAAACCAACGATAGCTGTATATAAGTTCGTTTAGAATATGCGAGTATTATATTATATCAATGTTATAATTATAATTAGTCTTGAATATTACACGGGATCAGAACACTAAGATCTACCCTATAGATATTAGCGGCCGCCTTCGTTATAATGCACAAAAAACACGTTTTTATCATTATTCAGCCCTCTGCATCATAGATAACAGGCCATTGAAAGTTCATTGTTGTTTTTTTGGGCTGCGTACAAATATTTTATTTTTTTAACCGATTTTGCTAAATAGACGTTCCCATTGTCATGGTTACTTATTAACTAAAACATATTTATGATTCATAGATTTTCCTCGTAGAAGAAAAATATCGAGTGGTGCGCTAAGGTATTTTTTACAAAATAATGTTACAATATTCGTGTGGGTGACTTTCTTTTATATACAATAAATAATAATAATATTTTGAAATTGAAAATTAAGGAACACCCTTATATACATATACAATACAAAAATAAAATAAATGATTAAATTATGTAAGTTATCAATAGTACCTATTGATAATATTAGTTACAATATAGGGCTAATATTCACAAGAAAGTTACAATATAGAAATACAAAGTGCTATAAATAAATGTATAATAATAATTATTATACGTTTATTTATTAATAGTTAAACGAAAATTAAATAAAAGTGCATGCTGTGTGGCCTGAGAATTACCAAATATTATTTATCGTAGCACTGAGCATGAAAACTCATGATATGATTTAGAGTAAGCTCCATCAGCACACTAAACTATCAATTCAAGGGTAAAATTTTTGGTTACAATTTCCAAATCTCACGTTACAAATTAAAACGTGTTGGTTACTAATTTTCTAAAAAAAAAAGTAAAAAATTTCACTTTTGGGGTGCCAAAGGCTGACGGACCTTTTAGAGTAAATGGTTGTGCTCAAAAAAAGTCTTATGACTTGGTACATAGAATGGTTGGGATTGATTTTGAGAAAAATGATAGAAGCAGAGGATCTACATGATGTAGGTCCGATGAGTTGGAAAACGTCTAGTGAACAAATTAATACCTATACCGAGGATAAGAAACTCAAGTCTGTTTTATAGCAACAAGAGGCAATAGTGTAGGAATATTTGGGTCCTGTATACATGTATCACGGAATAATCGCGATATTATTATGTTCTCGCTATGGGTACGACTACGATTCGGACCACGAGGAGTTGTGGATACTCGCGGACGGACGAGTGGCAGCCAGACTGCGAGAATGGTAAAAAATAAATAAATAAAAACGACGTACGATATACCTACCTGAAGGAAAACGCCGTGTATAATATATAATAAACATCCTTTGAGAGCGGAGATCCTTTCACCGGATCGGCGGCGGCGAGGGAGGAATAAGTACCAATGGACGTTAATGTCTGCGGGATGAGATATGGACACGCGGGACCGCCGCCGTCGAAAGGTAAAACGACGGCGAAAAAGGACGCTACTCGGCCACTCGCTCGCACACACTTAAAAACCTCACACACACATAAAAAGTTCACTCACACACATACCTTAACCAATGTATATACATACGTCATGTACCTACGCGTTGGTCGACCGTATAATGGTCCCAAAAGTACATAATATAGTAAACCGAAAGCTCTCGTGCGCTAGTGCAGCGTACAAGTGCGATAGTGTGTTTGTGTGGGGCCCATTTCGTTGCGCGTGGGAAAACGGACACGTGAGCTGCAGAACAACGTTTCCGGTGTTGCGAGCCGTCCGTCCGCCGAAATACGCCACTTCCTTCGTCCTTTTATATTACACTCGAGCCATATACTTAGACCCGCACACACATGTGTACCTCGTGTATCCGAACAACACACGGACGCAAACGAATACACATAACATTATATATATATATAGGTACGAGTGTGTTGAACGACCGTGGCGATATTTCCTTCAATTAACATCGATCAATCTCACCGCGAAACACGCACATTTTATGCGTCTATATATATATATACGTCGTAACCACTATATAATACATACCGACCACCTATACTTATGCTCTGCACACTCGATCGAGCGGTGCAGGCGAGTGTCATTATTGGCGGTTGTTCCGGACGGTTTCCCGCGGTGGAAATTCATCGAACGATTATATTACAAGCGCTCAGAGGACTATATACCGCTGTACAGGCGTCAGAGCTGCTGGCCAACCGACCGTGAAACGACTGCACCTCCCCCGCGGGGCAGACAGCGACGTACAACAACACGCTGTATCCGGAAAATTAACCCGTCCTGCCGACAGCGTCGATATGTGATTCGCTGTAATGATTATAACTCGTATAGTTTAATACATATCTATTATAATATAAGAATGTGTTTATATACTGCAGGATGATATGTAAAAGAAACTTCACCCCTTTTTATCCTTTGATTATATTATTATGAATTTATTACAGTTTCGATCTTTTGAAGGCTACCTTGGGTTTATTTTGTGTGATACAATCTTCTTTTGTCATGAATAAGAACCACTTTTTTTGCTGCATTGCATTTTTAAACGGATCATTATTTTGACAACTTTGGTTACCTATGTAGGTACCTACCTCAGATAATTTCAATATGATTTGTTGTAACTTTTAGTAATACCAAGTATATATTTTTATGTGTATACTGCTGGGTGATTCACCGAAGCAAAATCACTCCCGTCTTATAATTTTATTATATTAATTCATTAAAACTTGTAATTTAGAAATTTTTGTACCTGTCGTATTATAAAAGCCGATTTTTAAACATTTCGATTTTTAAGGTATCACGATTGGTTAGGTTATGTTAACTTATGAGTCCTGTGGTGGTAGGGCACAAAATAATATACATTTGTATCATTCATTTCGCGGGAGATTCTAACAACACATTATTTTCATAATTGAAAACCAAGCATGTATGTATATTATGTAATGTAGGAACCCAGGTTATAAAATACAAAATGGTTGACGTTTTGAAAAATAATAATAGTAAACTTATATCATTACCGAAATCAAAAATATATGTAAGCATTTATTATATCATCTAAATATTGTAATAAAAATAAATGAATCTTGAGTATAAAATTTAATTTGAGTTCATTAACACCGAACTTAAAGCTGACGCTTAATAATATATCGGGAGGATATTTTTATGTATGTATTTTTACACTCCGATATAGAAGAAAAACACTTTTCAACTTTACTTTTTTAAATCATCATAGTTTGCATGTTCTGGAGAAGTTGCAATGTACCTAGTTAACGTCATTGGGGAGTAATAAACAACAAAAAAGTAATTTTAATAGGTTTATTATTTTCTAATTTATTGTAGATTATTTTTATTTTTATTTAGATCCAATTTTAACATTGAGTTGGTAGGTGGCATAATATGATGAAGTGTTATATAACTTATGCATCACTAATGAAATGAATCCAAGCTAAGTAATTGTAATGTTCAAACAATTGTTATTTATCTAAACAAACGATTTTTTTTTAATTATTTGAATACCAGGACACAACGATATACAATGAAATGACAAAGCAAAACAAGAAGCCAATAAGATATTAGAAGTCTTAGGACAGACTACCGATACTCTTTCAGGTCACAATTTATATTAACATTAAAATAACATTCAACACATTAATAAAATCAAATGGTAAACAATACTGGCAACAAGATAAATTTAAACTAAGGTAAATCAAAAACACAATGCCAAACACCTGCACTAAAACGAAAATAAAAAACAATACTTAAGACATACCAAAATAACACATGGTTTTCTGGTGTCAAATTAAGTTCCACCGATATTCAAAACCTGCCTTATTACATTAAAATGTTCAAAGAATTATTACTGATGGAATGTCAAAAGTACAAAGAAGAGCTCGAAGAATGCATAATACCAACAATTTTCCGTGGCACAACTATGTTTAAAAATCCACATTTTTCCTGCACCATTAATTGTACTGTAAGGTCTAGTTTACATATAGTTTATGTAGAGACAGGTGATCACGGTATCTATGATGACCTCATTTTACTTATATATTGGTGATAATTTGTAATATAATACGATTCAACCCCATATGTAAAAAAAAAGTTGTTTAAGCACAAAAAAATTAAAACATTAAGTGTATTCGTCTGTATATTGTACGCCATTCAAAAAACATACTAAAACACTTTACAGACTGCCTGGAATTATGTTTAACTCGAAAATACGACAACATTCTAAGCATCATAGGTACTATAAATTATAGTGCGATCGTATGTATTTAAAAATAAAATTTATCATGATACCTAATAATAATAAACATTAATATTAATTATCACATTATGTCGTTACTTCCATTTATGTATAAGTAAATTAATTAATTAATCGCTAGATAAATAATTAGTATAATAGTATATATTACTTGCATTTATTAAAGTTTTAAGTTTTAAGTTAAAAGTTTATATTTAAACATAATAAAAATATAATATGCTGTGAGCATACATTATGCGCATACTTAATTTTTTTTATTCTACGGGTTATCGACGTTTAGTCGTTTAGTGGAGACCCTAATTGCTGAGGGTTTTTGTGATAATTGTGTTTGGCACAGTGACTTTTGTATTAATTATCGAATCTTGCTGCGTTTTAATATGACTTAATTATTATGAGTTGAAACTTCTTTGAAAATAATTATTCAACCCGCCGACGCGCCGTCTACAATTGGCCAGTATCCAAATGTATAAGAGGGTAAATAATAATAATAATAATAATAATAAAAAAAACCTGACACTGCAATATCATTGAAGTATAATTTATACGGCTTTTACCGTTTTATTCTTCAAGGGTGGCAAAACAAAACAAAAAAAAAAAACATTTCAATAAAATATTTTTCTCTAAAACGAGGGACGAATTTTCAGCGAATTTCGGTTTAAACCGACCCGCTTCGTACACACAAACGAATCTTATAATATACCAAAACAACTTTCTTTTTGCGTGTTTTATTACACGCGGATAAATGTGTAGAATTAAATACCATTGAATTGGAACACGAATTTTTTTATGCGCATTGTGCTCAACTACCATGATAATAATAATAATAATATAATATTGTATATCCACGCGTATAGATTGTTCAATTCACGAATTTGATGGATTTTTTTGTTCGATTCGCGAATCAGATTGGTATGAATTGGTCGTTTCGAGAAATGATAAGTTTCTTTTTTTTTAAATAAATATTTTTTGTCCGTTTCATGAATCAGACTTTAATGAAACCTATAATATAGGTGCTAAGAATAAAAAAATATATTTTAGCAAAATAATTTGCAGCCTGGCATAAAACTTAATAACATACTGAACTGTAACTTAACGATAATATATATGAAAAAAATAAAACAAACATTTGATCTGCAACGTATGATCAGACGTGACATACTCAGATATTTTCAATGGGAGGGGTTACATTGAAACATTATATATATATACAGGATGATTCACCGAGCGTGCTCGCCCGCCTTTTTTCTTCAATCAAGCAGCTCTATAAAATCTGGTTTTTGAAACCTTTAAAGATACTTAAAGATCAAATTTTCAAATTCTTGAAATTTGTTGTACCACTTAAGGAGTGTCCTGAGGCATTGCGAAGATATAAACTGCTGCTTTTAAGGAACAATAGTAATAAAAAGTGGTTTTACAAAAGTACAAAATATATGTAAAACTACGGTTCTTGTATTTATCATACTTGGATCAGATTTACAAACTTTTAATGTTAATAAATAAATATTAATCACCAACATATTTAAATCACCTCCTAAATAGCCTCCATACCTTCCAAACCCATTATCATAGACACAAAATTCAAAAATTCAAAAACTACTAATTTGAATATTGATTCTGATACGTCAACATTTTAAGAAAATTATGTGGTAAATATATTACATTCGAAAAGTGGTGATGGGGTTCTAATCTGAAAAACAAAAATTTTAGTCACCACAGGCCACTTCTTAAGCACTACACATACTTTCAAGTATTTTAAAAAATGGTCTAAGTATATATAAAAATTCCAAAAATCAGAATTTGAATAATTTTATTGCTAAAGAAAAAAATGTTGGTTCGAATGCTTGATGAATCAACTTGTATAGAACATTTAGCAAATATGCTGTAAATATAAATTAATTCTTATTCTATAATTTTTGTATAATCAATGTTTAACATTAGAAATATAATATTTATTATTTGTTATGTATAAACGATTAGTAACTACAATTTAACCAAGACGAGTTCTTCGTTAGTGGTGAATCAGGGCAATTTATTATTGTGAATTTATATTACATATTTATATATTTATATTATTGTATTAAAGTTGCAGAATATGTGATTAATTAACTGTTTTCTTGGCCAATAGACTATTATATACATATATTGTAACGTGATCGGGGCAAGGCTGGTGGTACAAATTGTGGGGCCCTGTGCAAAATTGTTTAGATAAAATAATATTTTGTTGAATAATACCTAGATAGATAAATTATATTTAATACATTTATGAAGAGTTTAAAACTAAGGTTACAATTTAGATATCTTAGGTATGTGTTATGTTTTAAATTCTGCAACTAGACATTTTCAAAGGGACAATTTTTACATTTCTGATCTATAGAGTGACTTTTAGATACAGTTTACTAGTCGAAAATAATGTCTATAGACAAAAAATAAACATCATTGTAAATCAAAGAGTTCCGATCCTTCGCTTTACTCAGAAATCAGAATCTAAAAATAAATAAAGATATTTACGAGTGGTTTTGTTAAATATCTACTAGGTGTAGGTTAAGCGAGTGCTATATTAGGTTATTAATTTATTATATTGAAATAGACTGACACTTGGATCCAGGGGTGGATAGGTAGTATTTATGTTACAGGGAAATATTTGAAGGGGCCCCCAAACTGAAAAAAAATTTGGTCACTTCGCTCGCATAGATATTCAATCTAACACCTTTACCTATAAATAAAATGTTTCGTGCGAAAATGTATTAGTTTTGGTGAGGGGCTGGGGAAACGGCATATGAGAAAATAAAATGTATAATAAAATTAATTATTATTATTATTTATTTAATATAAAAATATTAATTCTTGACTTGGTCGTGCTATATTATATTGTGAATATAACAGTAAGTAATAATAATTTATATAAATTTAAACTATTCCTATTTGGTGAATATTTTATTCTGCAAAAAAACAAAGTGTAGACCCGAGTGGGCCCCCAACATAAACATAGATGGGGGCCCACAGGGAAAATCTCTTTTTCCCTATGGGCCTATCCACCCCTGCTTGGATCTGAAACTTAATTATACGTACGCCACACGTGGTTCCATATTAGTTTAGTTTTAGATCGTTTAGGTAATTGGGTACCTAATTACGATTTACGTTGTTTATCCTCTTATTCAATGTTTAAAATGTTTAAGATTTTTTAAATTTTTGTTAATGTATATACAATTACATTTTAAAGAAAAGTTAGATATTCAGAGAGAGTCGTAGGACCCAATATATATAATCACCGTAGCCAAGGGTAGATATAATATGGAATTAGAATCTTAAATATATTTAAACAACTAGGATTCCATTTCAGTTATTATTAAGTTTTGTTGTCTACTAAACACTTACAAATAAAAATGCTCACAAATGACAAATATATATTACGTTCTACTATGTGACTGTATCACAGTCATATGGAGTTTGGTATTTGTTGTGTATTGAGGTCCGAGGTGCACAGCAAACTAACTTACTTATACATGGTGTGTGTCGGCCATAGTTATAATTTATTATGGGTGTGTTAATATTATTATTGTATCGGTCAGCAGTTGATCGTAAATAATGCATTAAGTTATGAGTTGGTATTATATACATAGGTGTCGTGTAACATATTTATATTTATAATTGTTACACGTATTATATCTCATCTATTATCTATAAATAGGTATCAAAATAAATTTTTAGTTTTATTAATTTTTATATATTTATGCGCATAGTAAAATAATATCCCCCCCGCGTGTGTACTCCATTGCGTAATACCGTATGTTTTAATCATAAATTCCGTTTTACGCATTCATTGTGTGTGTGTTAAAATAATACTTTGTTCGGTCTAAATGAAAGCGAGACGCGTTTATCATCAATTGAAAAAAAAACAAAACGTCTAAAGGAGGTATATCATTTTATTATTGTGTTTTTAGACAACTACAGTTGATGAAAAAATACCGATATAAATTATTATCGCGTACTGGATGCATAATTTTGAACAACTGCAGACAACCGTAAATAATGTTAAGACAATTATTACTACAAGTTACAACTATCGGAGAATTTGAAAGATAAAAACAACTACCTATATATAACGTTCCGGTACAAGAATAAACTAGAACCCGAGATATTATGGCCAATATTAACGATGGCGGCGGCGGCGGCGGTGGGAGGAGTGGGCTTTGGAGATTAGGGTCATCACAAAACAGATTAATGTCTGAGTATTTCAACAGATGTTTGCCTGTGGACGATGGGATGCAGGGGGGGCGATGGAGGAGAGGAATAGTGAAAACTACTGCAGACACCTATAGCCTATAGCCCGCACGAACTGCTAATCCATCTTGAACTTTTTCCATTCCGCGTTGCACATCCCGAAATTGTTACCTTAGCATTAACTAAAACAGAGGGGGAAAAGAAGAAGAAGAAGAAGAAAAAGAAGAAAAAAAAAACAGAAGAAAATACCTAAAATAACTCTACCGCGGGTCATTTGTGAAAAGACGAAGTGGGATTTATTTCAATCTATTACCACTGATGATAACTACACTTTGGTAGTTTGTGTTTTTTTTTCCGGTGGGACCGATTTATCATTTGCCAACGGCGTTAATCTCGTATAAATTAATATTACTGTCGCTTTAAAATAATTTGAGAAATAAAAAGACTAATACATACCGCGAAGAAAGCGTACTTAAAGGATGCGTAAAGCTTCTTATTATATATAAGTACGCGGTGACTGTTGAGGAAAAATTTGAAAGCTCGAGGATTAATAAAATATAAGATACAACGGGCACTATGTATGAATAATGTTATCAACAAACAAGTCTATGATTGTTTTACTGTCATAGTATTTTAATACAAAGTAATAATAGGCGTATGACGTGTAACGGTAGAATTATATACGACAAAATAGTAAGTTTATACAATTCCATTTGATTTCTGTTTAAACACGGTATGCATAGGTACATGGAAGGGAGGGGGGCAGCGTTATAAAATACCTAAAAGTTAACAAAAAAAATCATATTTTATGTATCATAATTTATCCATAAGCAAACTTGCCAGCCACCTCCCCACCACCCATAAAAATAAAATAAAAATTTTTTTTCGCATACCTATTATATTATGGCTGCTTAGGTGCCACATATAGGCATGTAATACAAGTGGAGCTCGGATTTAATAGCAAAATAAATTATTAAAAAAGCCAAAAATAATTAATAATTAGCAAAACAGGTGAATCACTAATTTATATAATTTATACTTAAAAAAAAACATCCGTCAAGTATCCAGGTTTCTGTACAGTTACTGTCGAATGCAGTAATTTGTCATTGACTAATATAATGGACGATGTGTTAAATATTCGACGAAAATTGTCTCTAAGCGAAGATTGTCTACATTTTTGGTAACAACGCTACAACGGTACAAATCAATTATTTAAATAATACTATTATAATTTTTAAAAATTTCATAAAATGTGCAAATATTTTTTGTTTCAACGATTATTTTAACAATAACTGGGCAATTTCTTCTTCTAACCCCCCCTCCCCCACCCATATTCACCATTAGTGCAAATAAAAACTAGATATATCATTTGTTATCAGAAACCTCCCTCGAAATTGATGATCAGAGCATTTTTTATATTAGAGTCTTGGATAAAAAAAAAACACTCATTGTTGTAAAATGTGTAATGCATTAATCGCTCGGGCCAGAATCTAAGACGGTGGAAGTCGTTCTGCTATATGTTAGAGGTAAAATGTGCCTTGTCATTGAGTAGGTCACTGTAATGGAAAATTGATGTACTAAATTTAAACTGAATGATACTTATATTGAACTTCAGACGTTTATACGAAAATATATTCTTGTATAATATTTATTTTCAATGCGTTTGAAAATGATAATATTTTTATGCCCATCTTATAAAAAAAGAATACACTGTCATAAACAATTATTAATAAATACTATTATTATAATATTATACGCTATAGTATTATTGTACATATGATAATAGATTCATTAAGTTTTGATTGTCACCATTTGAAAATAAGTAAAAAATAAAATTTTTCGACTGTGTTAGGATTTCAGCTTCTTAAACGGTTTAAAAGAAAATATTGTACATCTTTATATTATTGAAAATGTAATATTGAATTAAACAAATCTATAAAATAAATAATATCTAATATATTATTATTGTATCATAGTCATAGTTATGAGTTATTTATTTATCATATACCCTATATAACAAATACAAATAACTTAAACTTGTAAAGCTGTACATCTGGGAGCCTTCCTATTCTTAATATAAATGTCATTGTCAAATTTTCCACCAGACTTACTCATTGTGATTCATTAAATAAAATACCAGCTTATGTCTGGTAAATTCATTTAATTGTTGTAAATGTTATATAAACATAATCAAAACACGAACACTAGCTGTTATGATTGACTGGGATGATATGAAAACGTGTGTCTTATCACATCATCCCATCTTATCACATAAAATATATGTATTTTAATATTATATTACACTCATTATAACATATTTTTATAAATTGTAAATATACTATAAAAAAAAATAAAACAAAAAAAAAGTTAAGAATCACAAACATTAAATTATACAATAAAATTGTCCATGTATTCTATGATACTCAATGTATTTCAATGTCAATATAAAAATTAGATTAAAAATTAAAAATGTAAATATGCTTTCTTGTGAGAATAAAGTTTACCTTTAACTCTAAGTTAAACACTTGAATATTTTATGTTATGATAAGTATTGCCCTATAGTTATAATATGTGATATGACTCTATGCATCTATTCACCGTATAACATGGAATAGAAATAAAGCATAAGTAGGTACCCATAGTAACAAACGTATCTGTAAATAAAAAAATAAATATATTAAAATAAATCAAATATTAGTACAAATATAAACAATTTAGAAATATTGATATTGGTATCCAGGACAACGGATAGTAAGGATAGAGGTTCAGGTGGAAACGCGGAGATATAAGAATTGTCTGTTTTAGATTTTTCTTAACCATTAGAAACCTAAAATCTAGATACATATTATGGTAAAAACTTTAGGTAGTAAACAATATATAAAAGTTATTTATTATTATTATTATTGGTATTATTAATTATATATATGTGTGCCTAGATGTTGTAACTATTATTTATATAACTACTTAGGTATATATTATTAGATCCAATTCGACTTTTCTGTACAACAGTTGGTTTCACGGCAGCTGCACTCAAATGGATGTGTTTAATTCAGCTTCTTTTCGTTTATTTTAAAATCGATTCCACGATGTCAACCCTCAATTTGGACATTTTTACGGGTTTTATTTTTATGAATTTCTCGGAATTTCGTAATCTTCACAGAGTGGTCCACGTGTACTTTCCGGTTGAATACGTACCGAATACGACGACATGCATTTACAGTATAAAATAAAGTCTAACTCTGAGAGTATATTGTTTACTGCCATAAAAAGCGTTTAGAAAAAAAAAAACGTACGCTCAGCAGTCCTGTAGGACAGCTGATTTACTCCGATAGCAATCTAATAAAAGAATAACACTTTTCGACTTAAACTAGATCATCAAATTAATTTAAGTGACTCGACATGATCATAGGACGTATACTACAACAGTGTATCGGTGTTCAGTGAAACTATATACGTACTGGCCAAGGATGGCACTGCACATGTATGTCTTCTGTAATATATAATTTAAAAGGCAATGTGTGTGTGTGTGTGTGTGTGTGTGTGATTTAAAAACTACTCTGATGATTTTGACAATGATGGCTGGTGACGCAGAATACATTTTTTTTTAAATTTTAAATTTTGTTTACATGCCATAATTATACTTACATTAATAATGAATAAGTGCATAAGTGCCATATTATCATTAATTTATGATATGATTGTTCATTTTTTCCCGGGCGGAGACGGCTATAATACAGATAGTGCCTATCTATAGGTACTTATCATTATTTTAAGGACTCAGATTTTAATGTAAATACATATTTTTACTGTGATTAAACAATATGATTTGGGTAAGTGATAAATTTGTTTAAATCGTTTTGTAATTAAATGGACTATATTTGATATTACACAATATGCCTTAGATATTTCGTCGTAAAAACAAATTTTAATTATTTTTCAATAATTGCATTTTTTCCTATACATATTTACAACAATTTCGATAATATACGATGGTACTTGTTAACTGTATAAAATTATCGTAATCGACAAAATATAATGGAATTGTAATATGAATGTAACATAATATTAATAGGTAGGTACTTTAAATATTTTTGACTAAATATTAAGACATTTTTTTTTAACTAATGGCCATTTCTGCCGAGTTGTAATATAGAACGATAAAAAAAAACCTATCGTAATTTTGTGATAATTTCGAGTTTCCAAAAGTACGTGAACAAGTTAATACTTAGTCTAGTCATGAAATGTAGTTTATGGTCGATTTTTTATCGAATTTTATGACCCAAACAAACAACTGTCAATGATATATATTTATACAAAATGCAGTGTATTAAATGAAAATCCTGTTTTAAACAGTCTACAATTAATCAGAGATATCCACTGCGAAATAAATGGGATATTATAGCACCAATTACATATTCTGATGAAGTCGAGCGTTCTTTTAGTCTGTACGATTATGTGTAAAGTACGTAGAGCATTTAACTTTGATAATTCGAGAATGTATATTTTAGGATCTCGTTGCAACCAAATCCGGAAATTATGTTAATTATATATAAATGTACTTTTTTCATAAACTTCCTTTTTTCATTTTTTTATTACATATATTACACAGCCATTTTTCATTACATAAATATTTAAATATCTTAGTTTTTTTAATACATAAGCCCTTTATTTAAAATAAATAGTCTATTGTATGCAGCGTTCCTAATTATAGGCTATCAAATGCGAATTTAGCAATATATCGAAAAAAACCAAGATTCAGATAATTACATAAAAAATTAAGGGATTTTTATTAAAAAGTATTTATATAAACTGCAGTAACGATGAGTATCTCTGAGATTCATACACCTCGACGTTCTGGCTTTTGAATTTACCATTTGTCCAGTGAACGTAAAAAAACTAAATATATTTTTTCTGTAAATTATTGTTTTCCGTCACAAATGCAACCAACGATCGCTAGGCTGGTGTTACTGTGTTAATAATATAAGGGTATGATTAGTACAGAAAGCAAGCAGACAGCAATTTATTGACTAAAAATTGTTTAGATATATTTATTAGTTTTATCACGGGACAACGGTTATTAAAAAAAATATTAAAATTAAGTTGTCGACAAATATTATTTTGCACTTTGTGTCGTTTATTATTTTACCGAATCAGCAAACAATTTAATTTGATTAATTCATATCTGTTAGGAAAATGAACGAAATATAATTTTATTTTTACTCACGAATAATAAAAATACATTTTTAAAAATTGATCATGATATGAAAACTGATCATGGAAAATGTTTAAATTGTATGTACTCAAAAGTTTGGTTAAAAGTAACCATTCCTTGTATTTCCTATGATACTGAATGGTTTACGATACCTAATCCCTAACCATTCCTCCAGTGTGCATTATACGATCTACACGGGTAGGTACACATTGGTCATTGGCTAGCTACCCATTATTATTATTATTATTATTGTCTGTCTTATCGGTATCGGCCGTGCCACTGTAGGTAATCGGCGCATTTGCAAAATGTCTGTTAAACAAGACGTTTTAAGAGTAGGTGTATTATAGGCATATAAGATATGAATAAACAAAGGATAGGTCTTCGTTCAACAGACAGGCGAGCATTTAAATCGAAGAGACACGTTTACGTCGTACACTTATTACTCAGATCGCTTACATCTCAGACGTACAACTGGCGCTACAGTTTGATTACATTTCGCAGAAACGTTGCTTTATCGACACGATATGTACATTCGTGTGTCAGTATATTATTTTGTACTACTGACACACGAGTGGCGGATGGTTCCGTTTATATACACCCTGATAAATGTATAAAATAAATACACGTGAGTTCTCCATACCATTAATAATAATAATATGCAATTTTGATCAAAGGTGGGCAAGTCGGTGGAAATGATTGACTCGAGTAATTATTATGATGTAAACATGCGCATGGACGTTAATTTTGAAACTAATAGTTAACAAATAATAATAATTTATTAACTCCAGGGCACGAAACAGCTTATGAAAAATGTTCGTAAGCGGTAACCGTTTTTAGTGTTTGTAGAATTAGCGGAAATTGATTACCGGTTACCGAAACGATCTCTAAAATATTGGTTAGCGGTTATCGGTTTGTAAGCGATTTTTCCATTTATGTTTTTTCGGAACATTTTAGATTTAACTTTTATTTACACAAAATAAATATTAACTTTATAGTACTATATTCAGGGCAAGCTTTATTAAGTAATTAATACCCTATATAGTTGTATTTTGTCTTTTACGAATTCGTTTCAATGACAAACTGCCGCAGTGTTGATGGGCGTGTGTTGTATAATTGTGCATTAAACGTTCTGTGGAAAGTCTCTGGCACGTCAGTGTTGTTTTATGACATAAAAATTAATAATAGTAAATAAAATTAGCAAGTTGTTTTAATTTTATAAAATTATTATAATATTAAATAACGTCGGAAACGGTGCAACAAATTTTGGCAGGTAATAGGTACGCAATCGTAATAGTGAAAAGGGTCAATCGTAACACACCCGACGTAAAATTGTTCATAGAAACCACAAGCCCGTGCTTAGCTATTTTTCCACCCTATTGAATTTCTCGCTTTCGTCGAATCGTTGTACTTGCAGGTATTATATTTTTATCCTAACCATGTTATATAAATTCAATAAACCGCACCTGTATTTTGTGCCGTACGATAACGGTATTCATTGATTTTTTTCTTCGACAACGCATTAGAATATCAGCGTAAGTCATCCAATATTTGTATTTAAAACGAACGGTCGTGTTGACCGATATACAATATTTGAACGTTTTTGATATCAAGTATAGAAAAATCGTACTTTTGGTAGTAAATTATTACGTACAGTCGCCGAAAACTGCAATTTTAGATTCTGAGTGGAACGATGAATGTATTGATTTTACAATGATGTGTGTTTTTATATTTTTTTATTTTTTTATATTTTTTTTATTTTTTAATTTTTAATTTTTTAATTTTTGTGTCTGTGTACACGATAAGTAGGCAAAATAATGCTTCGATTATCAACTTCAGTATCTTGTTCGATTGGAAAGTGAATATCGTTGGTGCATTGGGAGGTCAAAATTTAAAATTCCCAGTAATTTTCAAAAGCACCGTGAAAAACAAAAGAAAAATTAAGGAAAAACCGGAATTTTTACGCAAAATCAATTTTTCACAAAATTGAATTTGGTTTCGATACATTATTATGGATACGTATTTTGTTTATGAACGTTCACGATATTTGAACATATTAAAATTGTTTGGTTGAAATTAATAAACCGTCGAGCTAGAAAAAAAATTAACAATCATTACATGTCTTTACGGGACATTAATTATTTTACTGGAAATGTGTTGTCCAAATACAATATTACAACTATACATCGTTTTCGCGTAGAAAAATATAGTATTTTTGGTAGATAATATTATTACGTAGGCACAATCGTCGAAAACTGTATATTATTTTGGTTTGTTCGTACGATCATCTAGCCAAATAATTAGGGATTATTTACGGCTAATCTTCATTATATTAATACGGTTTATTAAATTATTATATTTTTCGTACATGTTGGTACGTATGCGATATTTTAGCATATTATTAATATTGTTTGATTGAAAATATTAAACCGTCACGTTACTTAATATTCAATAATCGAACAAAAAAATGAATAATCATGCGTCCATTTTAACTTTCGGTAACATCAGTATTATTGAGGCGATGATGTATTATATCACGTATATTATAATATACGTGACCAGAAAATACGAAAAACGTTTTTTATTTTTTCCCGTTTTGTTTATGAGCCTTGATTTAATAGACATTCGTATGGTATATTGAATTATCGACCTGCGTCAACACGAGCAGTAAATAAATACATCAAAATTTTTGTGATAAATCTGATTACGAACCTCATCCTTTTCGGTCTATCAACACCAGCCATCAGGCTTCAACCCTCCTCCATAAAATTATGTATCGCCATCGCTATTGATTCCGTTAAAATTAATTTGTTTTCACATTATATATAAGTTTTGTGAATTCATTTATTTAATCTCCCTGTTGCAACCAATGCTCATCACTCATACCCGTTGCCAATATTTTGGACGGTTTTTTTTTTTTTATTTACTGAATACGCGTTGTTGACCAATACAATTAATTTTTTTTGTAATTTTTTGTACCAAAATACACATTTATAATGTCATAATAATATTATACAAAAAAAAATGTAGTAAATTATTATATAAAATCAACGCCACGTGATTTACGGGACAAATGAATTATTGAATTGTGGGAAATATATATATATTTAGAGAATATGTTCAATTGTAATAAGTAATAGCAGATTGAAATGCATTGAATGCATTTGTTTAGTAAAAGTGTTACACAATAATTTAGATCGTTGTATAGTAGTAAACTCAACGAAGTACATTATACTATATAGGTACACCTGTAGTCTTATATGGTTTTTTTTATTAATAGTCGTTAGCATAAATTATTTTTGTTTATTTTATAATATCAAAAACAAGTTGAACAGTTGCCAGTACAGAAACACATGCCAATGCACATTATTACAATATTCTTATTTGACGATGTGAATAAAAAAAAACCTAGGGACCATGGCCTGAATTAATAAAATAGGTACATAGGTACGTGGTACATATATTATGTTAATACATTCATTTTTAGAGTTAACGCATTATACTGAGATTTTATTAAATGTATAATGTATGGTTAAATAGATTCTTATTGACTATCTTCGTAACAGATACCTACCATTTTGTAAAACAACGTAACCCAATATTTAAATAATTCCAGACACGGCTTAAATCCCGTAAGAATCATTTTAAGGTGGCTGTATCAAACAGTGTAATGTGAATACATTGAATAATATATTATAGGTATTTAAGGTTATCGTGATTATATTTTGTTACAAACCACCAAGATAATTTCATACGATATTAAAATTCCAAACTTGGGGTGCTAGTGGGATGAAAATATTTTGTAAGTCATTTATATTAACTCTTCAATTTTAAATATATCACTTCAGTAGTGTTTATAAATACGTCTATCCATTAATAATATTATAAAAAATAAATTTGAAAAAATATGACAATAATGTATTATAATGATGAAAAAAAAATAAGGAAATCAGAACGTAAGATGGATAGTTGTTGCAGTAAACCATGTAAATTTGTGTTACACAAATATATACCTAATAAATATTATAATTTAGTATGAAAATTATGCTTATAACCTTATAATATTTAATTATAATTTATCTAGTTTGAAAGGGCACAATATGTAGGTATACATATAAATTGGAGTACAATAGTATGATTATTAATATTGTTCAATGTACCACATCATAGTGCATAGGTAGTGCATTGTTAACTGTTAAGTATATTTATTGTATAAAGTGTTGTTAAACTTAAAAGTTACAATTCATAAAAATGTATATGTAATACTATTAACATTTAACCATTGATAGAATAATACAAATTATCGAGTATACATTATGATTAATTTCGAATTGAATCGTATTCTTCATAATATATTTTAACATTTTATGTTTTTCTTAAAAAATATAAATACAAAACAAAATAAATAAATAATAAATAGGTACTATGGAACAACACATTATTGTTGAACCAATTGATAGGTTCACAATATCTAATATAAGAATTCCTTTTCATTATTATGTATTTTAGTATTTAACATTTAATGTGGGTATTATACTTACAAAATATATCAAATGATAATCCCAAAAACATTCAATGAGATTTGTTAAAATTCTTTAAAACTTAGGTATCAACCTCTATATTAATTTAATGTATTATATAATATTATAATCACTTATAATTAGTTTCGAAGGCGGAGGTCTGGATGTTCACATAGAATGATACGATTAATTCATGTCACTGGTTAAAATTATAATTTACACACTAATTGGATTTTGGTAGATTTTAACCGATAAAATATTTAAGGATTTAACAAGGATAATATTTTACACGTTAAGTTAAAATTAAGATAGATTTTTAAAAAATCGTTTTATTCCATCCAATATTTTAATACCTAAAAACAATTTTTTTTCTTTTTATTATTTATTATTATAATTATTACTCTTATTAGTTGAGCTAAAAAAAAAAATGTATTAAATAACTAAAATTAATATACTAATTTATTATAAATATTATAATAACTCATAGTTTATGTACTTGTTTTAATATTTGTAGGATAAAGAAAAATCAATTTTAGACGTATTATTTACAACACTGCAGCACAATCGATTTTTATAAAAATAAATCATTATTTTATATATGGGATATTTTGAATGTTGGTTGGATAAATACTAATAAATATATATTTTATAGTAACGGTTTAAAAACTAATTCAGTATGTATGTAATAGTATATTCATTTTTAATTAATAAACTTTTCAGACCATTGATTTATGTACGTGATTTATATTGTGTTAAGAATACTAAATAACACTATCGAGTCTCTAAAATATCACGTTCTCTGATCTTAGATACGCGTATACCACGTATTTCAAGTGATTCAAGAGTCACTTCTGAATTGAATTTTATCACTAATTTTTATTCTTGCAAAAAAAAAAAGATATATATACCTATATACAACAAATAAGTAAAAATCCATCTTATTAAATTAAATATAACATAGCTAATGATTTCTCCTGAAAATGAATTATAATGAATTATTTTTCTGACGAGTTGTATAAATATTTCATATTCAATTTAAGACTAATTGATAATCGTATAACGCTCCTTTTAATGCAAAGCGAAATGTTATTATTTTTTTATTACCACTTTTAAAGTGTTTACTTAATATAGGTCAATTGGGGCAGGGATCTCTTAAGTTTCTTTTTGTTAGTAAAAGGCGCTAGAATGAAAGTAATATTTTTACCCTCGGTTACTCCATAATAAAATCAACTGTACCCTTTGTTGACAACATCACCAAAGGGCTCTAAATTTCGTGAAATAAACTCATATGCGGTTAAATACTTCATTGACATCTCATGATTGCATATTTCTATCGAAATGCGGCGCAGGTCTGATAAAAAAAAAAAAAAAAAACAGAATAAAATACAATTTTTTATTACATTTTTATGATAATACCTTATGGCTTATACCTACAACATTGCAAAAAAAAAAAAAAAAAACACAATTATTAAATATATTATTGTAGATCGCATATTGTATACTATTATTAAAACGTATACGGATAACACACACGTTATTGATAAATAACAATAACAATTATTTTACTTAAATTGATAATGAAAAATAAATATGAAAGTCCGTTTATTGATACTCGTTTACCACGTTTTATAAATTGAAAACACCACTTTGTTTATTGACAAAAACTAGTATGGATATTAACCAACATTTTTTTTTTTTTAAGTACGATGGATATTTTATTTTTATTAATATAAGTGCTTTTAAAAAATTCATTTTATAGCAAAAAAATATTACAATTACCTTCAAGTACAAACAGTGATCAAATAAAACATAATTAACAATTAAATTATAAAGCTTGCCTCGAAGAAAAAATATACATATAAATCAGTATTTACATCAGTGATATCGCAGTAGATATCATTATGTTAGTATATTAGTTGCGTTCTAACCGGTGTTGGTATATATACCACAGTAAATAAATATAATAAAATAATTTAAACTTATGTTCTATCTTGCGTTTTACACTTAATTTTGGTTGACATCGTATATTTATTTTTATAGACTACCATGATCAAATACTGGAAAAACGGATCTACGGCAGGAGAAAATTATTTCAGTTAGTCTCAAACGCTTGAAATCCACTACTATCAATTTTGTCTGCAATACATTTTGTGACAGTGATAATTGAAAATATTTAACTATTTTTTTATGTGTAAGTATGAATAAATTAGTTTTAATTTGGTTTTGTGAAATTACAAATTAGTAATATAACTACTAAATTACTGCATAATATGGTATATACTTAAAATCTACTTGTAAATAATACTTTAAGATATAATGATTATTAAATATTATTGAAAAAATAGTTATAACATTATGCCAAGCCACTTCTGCTAATATCATGACGTCAAGCCTCCAGAATAATGTAAATAAATTGATCAGCTGTTTGACTGTCGCTTATATTATGATGTTCTATGGAAGGGGCGTATATGTCTGAATAGTCTATATTATATTTGTGCAATGGTCTTAAATTTATTATTGAATAATGAAATATTGCTAAAAATATTTCATATATTTTTATTGTAATAATTATTAATTCACTGTAAAAATTATATGATGATTATTCAGAATTACTGGGAAAATGGACACGTGACAGCGGAGTAGCTAAATTGCCTAGCAAAAACGCCGTGTTCACTATTAGAATATTTATTTTATTATTTGAATGAATAATAATAATTATTATAATAATATCGCAAATGACTGGAAATTAAACCCAACGATGGTGTTAAAGCTGATATAAAAGTTAGTTAATGTATAATGTCATATAAAAAACGATCATTGAGTATAAAGAAGAAAACAAATAAAATACATAATATCGTAATAAAAAGTTCATAAAACCAAGCCTGGGCATAAACGCGTTAAAAAGTTAAAAGTTAAGTTAATTTTAACTTTTAACTTAACTTTTTTTAAATTTCATTTTCATCAACTTAATTTTAACTTAACTTATTTTAATTGATATTAACTTAATAAATAACGAGTTACTTTTAATCAAATTCAAGTTAAGTTAATTTATAAATAATTAAATAATAAAAATAAAAATAATTATTGATATTACAGAACCATTTACTAGAATAGGGAATTACAAATATAGTTAAATCAATTTCTTAAATAAATATTTATAAATATAAATATTTTACTGAAGTATAAAGTTGGTTATATTCTCTAACAGTTTTAGACTTTTAGTTCCCTGAAAAAGTATTCAGAGTTTAAAATTAAGTACATTCTTAAATACCATGTTATTTTTATTTAATAATTTTAAAAAAATGTATAGTACCTATCTGTATTAGTATATTAATAAATCAAAAGGTTGTATTTGTTTTGGCATTTTCAATTTTGTATTTTTTTCGTATCTACTTCATAATTCTATTAATTCAGTACCCATGTATAGAAAAGCTATTAGCTATTTCCTGTGTTCAATAATATTTATGATTTTTATTATTTAAACCATATTACTGGGTGTTCATAAAGATATTATAAACAAAAAAAAAAATAACTTAACTTAACTTAAGTTAATATGTTAATTGAAAATGTTCATATAACTTTTAACTTAACTGAGTTAAAAATAAAAAATTAGGTTAACTTTTAACTATTAACTGAGTTAAAATGTTTTACATTAACATAACTTAACTCAGTTAAAAATTATCATTAACTTGCCCAGGCTTGCATAAAACTGGTTGAAATTCAAATTTTTAAACTCAAAATTTAGTTAGTCAAAAGTCGAAACATTATCAGAATTTAAAAATATTATTTATTTTTTGATTGGTCCAAAAATAATAACATTGCCATCCAGGGAAATTGGTTAAAAATATCTATATATTGTATAAACGAGATTGTCCTAAGTGACTGATTCGTAACAACGCAGAGCCAAACCTATTAGAGCTATTGATTTGAAATTTTAATATTATAATTTTTCCGTGCACTAATATAGGATTTTGCAAAATTTTGATTTTAAAGGATGAAAATTGGTAAAAACTAAATTATATAACTATACAAAGGACTTTATTATTATTATTATTTCCATGATTACCATTATTATTATTTATTTTCATTATTAAACATAGTCGGTATATTTTATTATTACAGTTATCTTTCTTTCTTTCTCTTAGTCCGTATTACGACTACGCTTCTCGTGTTCAATCGTAGAGCTACGTTCTCGTCGAAATACTCGACGACAACGAGACTGTCCTATGCCTGCGCGTTTGTCGGTTTTATAATAATTATAATATATTTTGTGTCACCTCAGCACATCTTGCTTCCCAGGCCTGACCTATCTATTAATATCTAAATTACTAAAATCATTTCCCACCTATATTAGGTACATATTATACATATATTATATGAAGTTATATTAAATCGAAAATTGTATGCAATATTAGTACACTTTCGTCTTAAGATTGATGACATTCTATCAAGATAGTATTCTTAACAGTATAATAAACTTGGAACAATTTGCATATGTATGAATCGTTTATGGCCATAGGACGATGCCGTGTTGAGTTCTCAGGACCACGACAAGCTTGAAAGTGGCACAGAGAACCATGAATTGAAAGACTTAGTGGCCTTTACAAAAATAAATTATCTGGTTCATAGTTCATATATTCATCTCATCAACACCGTTTTAGATTTAACGATAAGATTCCTATCACCCTGTCTCTGAGTCTCCAAAGTAATAAGTCTTATTACCCACTAAATAGGCCCCATAAAAACATTTAGCGCATAGGCCCGATATTCACCAAGCTTACCCTGTGTCTGCACTATTCGAAGACGATTTATAATAGTTTCGTCTTTTCTTTTTAAACCTGCAGGGTTTTTTCCATATTTTAATTTTGTTTTTTATAAACATATTAAAACTGCTAAATTTATATTTATATATTTTTTACTGATATAGACTCGACTCGTCAAATACGGTATTATTCATAACGTTTTTGTTAGAGCGTATAAAACTCATATAATATTATTATATTATACTATTACGACTTTGTAAAATAATATGTCCAATGTTTGCTTCCCAAAACATATTTTACGCTTTCAGTCACGCTTGTATAAGTAGTGATATTCACTTCGAAACTCAAACCTATAACCATACAGTCGAAAATGTTTGAACAATAATATGCGTGTATAATATTAAAAAAAAATGGTGTTTACACATTCGTCGTATTATATTATTCATAATTCATATTATACGTATATTATTATGATTTATGAAATAAAGACTGACTATTGAATATGGTTAGAATAAAATAAAATATTTATCAACATAATGTCATGTTTGTATTTTCAACTTCAATAGCTTTCGAGTAACAAGACACCATTGTATGCTAACCATCGGTGACGCCCCGGACCTATTATAATTGTTTATTGCACAAAATATACCACATTATATCAATGGTGTTTCACTCTAGATTAATTGGTAGTATTAGTTATTTATGTTTCTATGGTGGTAACCTACCTTTAATGCTATAAAGGTGTATACAAATTGTTTTTTAATAATAAGTATTTATAAACAATTTTGTACCTATTTATAATATTATTTAACTCACTTTGCTTGTGTATTTAACCCCATTATTCACGAAGTATAGTTATTATATACAAATGGTAAAATATGTAAAATGTTTAAGTTAATAATTCCACGAACGCTTAACTATGAATTAATGATGTAACATTTTAATAATTTAAATATTCGTACAAGTTGAGTATAATATCTAAGTCTTAAGACAGAATTAATAAAAAATATTGTACATAAACTATGTACACATATTATGTTACATGGTTTAATTACATACAACACAAATTGAAGGTGGCCATCGATTAGTGTATTAAAAGTTTTGAGTGGAAAATATATTTTTCAAAAAAAGTAAAAAATAAATAACGTGGTTGTAAATATTATACTGAGCTGGATAAACACAGATATAAACATATGGTATAATATTGAATTTTGTCACCTGGCGATTTAACATAATACTATGCACGATTTCCTAAATTATAAACCCATATAGAATTTAAGCCTTTAACATAGCATGATAATATTCTAGGAACCTATAATAATGAATAAATTTACTGAAATAGTTGGTAAGAAGAAAATCATATTTGACTTTGGTGATTTAAACGATAATAACCATTAACCATAATATTGGTTAAATAATTAGACGATGCAATACGTTCATAGTTTGGTTGTTAAAAACTGTTTCAAGCGAGGCAGAACCATTCGAGCTATAGTCCAGCTATATTAGTTATGAAATCAAATTGTTTACATTGACAAAATGTATTCTTTCTTCATTAAAATTTTTACAGCAAAAATGTTGTATCTTAACAAAAGGTTTATTGATTCTTTCTCACGTGATACCATTTTTCTATAATACGATTTCGTATTATTATACGCCAACGGACAATAATGATACTCGCTGAATTAACTTACTTTTAATTAATATTTAAATATATTTAAGAATTAAAATTGTTATTGTTTTAATAACATTATTCTTAAAATGTCATTCTATTTCATATTATTTCAGACTTTTTAAAACTCGGATGTTGTTTGGCTTCCTATTAAGACGAAATATATAAAACTGCCATTAGATCATTTGAATTGATCAAATGTCAATACAATATAATGAACAATTGATACGTTTGTTTAGTAAATATTAAGATTTGTATTGTTACAAAAAAATAACTTTTAAGAAAATATACATTTTGTGTTGGTAATAATATTATTGTATAATTATATTAACACAAAAGTTGTTAGTTTAAACTCTCATTAAAAATAATTTTTGTGTGTAATACCACTTTAGTTGGCTCACTCGAAATGTTGACAAATTAGTTTTCTGACTTAAAATATTATTCTTTGAAAAGTTACTTTTCTTAATTAACGTTTAATAATATTGACCTTTTAATAAGTAGATACCTGCGGGCTGTGGTTGTGTATACAAAATTCACGAGCAACTTTTTTCAAATAAAACTTTATTCTTAACTGAAAAAAAAAATAGTGGTAAGACAATGATAATAAAAGGAAAAGTACCTATTTTATGGTATATAAATAAAATATTTAAATGTTACAAAGAGTTAAATGTTTATGAAAGTATTTTAGATACAAACATATTGTTATTAACCTAGGTATAAATTTACATATCAAAACGATTAGCTGATAAAAAAAATATTTAACAGTAATCATCAGTGTTAAAAAACGTTGAACTCGATAGTATTGATTTCGAGTGTATATCTAGTTGAGTAAGTCGTTGTTATGAATGTGTTATATTTGAATTGATTGCCTCTTTTTCTAAGAAATGCTTGAATTATATTATATTAATTATATTAAAATTTATTTATTAATATTGATAGTTTGAACATATTTTCGCCAATAAAAACGTATATAAGTCAATACCAACGTCAGAATTAGAACTGCAGAGCTAATAAAATACAATTTTGTGCTGATCAATCGATTTTTTTGTCTATGAAAAGAAATTACGAGGAACAATGTTTTAAATTTTAAATTATTCGATGTAACAGATGATAACTGTAAAAATGTTAGATCACGAAATAATCCAAAGAATTAATTGAATTCCCAGTAACTACTATCAACTTAATGATAGATGCAAATGTTCCTCAAAAACGTGATGATGGACACACAACATGCTTTAAAAAAAAATAAATATTTATTAAATGATAACGAGGTAGGTACTAAAAAAAAAAATAGTGGCCAACAATGATAATAAATAAAAAAGTATTTGTCACAGAATTCTATAATTACCCTCAATAATTTTTACCTCTCCCGATAAATATAATATATCCTAGGATATTTTTGCCACCGGTAAAAATTTCATTTTAGGTGGGTATAAATACAATAAGATATAATAAATTACCGACAAGGTAAAAATATACTTATTTAATTAATATAATTAATATAGTTACCCTCCTCCCTGGTAAAAATATCGTGTATAAATATCCTCGGATATAGTTACCTCCCGGTAAAAATGTCATGTTGGGGGGGGGGGGGGTATAAATATTCTAGGATATAGTTATCACCCCCATGGTAAAAATGTCTGTAATGAGGGATATAAATATCCTAGGATATAGCTACCATGGGGAGGTAAATATTACCGTGCGTAAATATTGTCTGTTACACTATGCAATATTTCGACTTTCGAGTGTAGCTCGTGTCCTCGACATTGAGTAGGTCACTATTGTAATGGATGTGTTAAATTTGAATTCATTAGATCAGCTTGTAACGATCATTTAATGAGTTATAGCGAGAGTAGACTGAATCTCAGTGACATCGTTCATTTGAGGTTTACCTTTAGATATATCCGAGCGCCACCATTATTATTGGGTAGTGTTCCCTTTAATTAATTACGTTTTAAAATTAAGTACAATAACACTTTTACAGGAATGGTAGTAAACATTATTATTAATTGTAGTAACACAATTCATAATTCATATAGAATACAAACAAAATAATAATAATAATGTAATTATTATAATATTTTGTGCATACTTATTTAGAACAATAAATTTATATGGTTAATTTAAGTATAGTAATTAAATCATAATAATATATTGAATATAGTTATTACAATAATTGTAGATACATGAATATAATTCCTTAACCTTTACACACTAAGTATCTCCTTTTTATCAGCTGTCACTATATTTTAATAGGTTAAAATATTATAATAACTAAATTATGCAGATGGTGCCTATAATATGTGACCCTTTTACTGACTGTTTTTTTGTGTGGAGTGGTTTTATTAATATAATTTAAATTATTTATTGTATATTTAGCGCTATAACTTGGTGGTTGAGATGTTCATAATACATGATTGTGATCTGTATTGCTTAGATGTTACTGGGTTATATTTTGTATCATGCATGTTCATGCCATGGCAGTGTGGTGTACTTATGTCCCATGGCTGCATCAGGTACATGTCCAACCCTCAGGTCAGAAGTTGTGCGACCATAGTCCACAATTGGTTGGGTTGGCAAAGTGATCGGCACTCAATTAATGGAGTAAATAATTTACTATATTACTCAAATATATTTATTTGAAGAACAAAACTTATGATAAATAGCCAATCACATATTCACATGCAAGTCTTCTGTATCGCAGTTGTTTTTTTTTTTTATATATAAGATTAACTGGAAGAACAATAGCCGAATAAGAAAACGTGTGCGGTGAAAATGCAATACACCTAAACTAACGTTGCTCAGGAAAAAAATAGTAATAAAAAAAATTAAAACAAACATTATACCGAACGTTAGGTGTATGTACATCACAAAAACCTCATGGTAATGTAGTATCGTGGTTACGACAACTGCTCTCGATGTTAACAACTACTACATGAGAACACTACAAGATGGTTTCCGTTTCTAAGAATAGTGTACAGTATATATATTTTATATGTTTAGTCATTTATCGACAAGGTACCTAGGTTAAACTTATGTTTGCCAATGATAACGCATATAAGTCAATACCAACGTTATTACGATGTATTATATTAGTATAGTAATATTATGTGAGGTCGGCTCAAAGAGAAATTAATCTCTGCAACTCACCATGTAAATACGCCCGTAGACTGGTCCTGTAGGCTATTTATATTTATTTTATAGTTTATCTCAATACTAATCAAAATCTATCCAACTACCTTCGTCACCGTTTGGAAATTTTCTGCTCGTAGAAATCTGCTCATGTAATTTTTTTTCCTCATTATTTCTGTTTCTAATATCATCTTTGTGAAATATTGCGTAAATATTACGTTAGGAGTCAAATGTGAAAACATTTTATCATAATAATATATAACTGGTAGACAGTATTGTAAAGTATTTGAAATTTATTTTATGTACTTTGTTGGACGTATTTGTAATTGAAATTCAAATACTTTTCAAAATTCAAAAGAATAATTCTTCACATTTCAGTTTATTTTTTGATAAACATTATAAACATTATATTAATTAATTTATAAATAAAAAACCCAACTTATTAAACATTTCATTTATTTATTTTATATTTCATTAATAACCGTTTAATGTTTAATTGATATTAAAGTATTTAAGAATTAAAATACAACACTCAATGTTTTAGATTCTGAGTGGAGCGAGGAAGCTATTGGTTTTACAATGGTGTTTATTTATTTATTTATTTTTTTTTTATTTTTATATCCTGTATACAAAATTTCTACCTGAAGCAGTGCTTCGATTTCAATATATAGTACCTTATCTTTTAGCAAATTGAATCAAGATAGTACTTTAGAGAGGTAATTTTCCGATTTTCTCAAGAGTTATTTAATGCCACGAGAAAAACTACCGAAAAATTACGAAAAAACGCTAAAATGGGATTTTAATTTCTAACGCTTTGTTTATCACCATAGAAACGAATAAAAAATTATATTACAATATTAATTCAACTTACATGATAAAATAAATAATAAAATAAATAATAATAATATAAAATATCCAGACTGACAAACCGAGGTCTCCGCTCAGAATCGTTTTTCTTATGCAATGATATTTTATCATTGCATTTAAGTCTAATACAACCCATTATACGATGACCTACTTGTAACCTACTGTACAGCAGAGCGACATCCACTTACCTGCTTTTTTTATTTTAATTGTTCAATACAAAATTAAGTTTGTTGACAAAGTTCTAATGGTGCTTATAAAATTTAAAATTTTAATCACAAAACTAATTTTCTTACGTGGATACTTGTACAATTAAATAGTCATCTAACATTAAAAAAGTATCCAAACATAATTAAATACAATATGCCAAGTATTTATAATTTTTTTAAATACTTTTTTCTAAAAGTATTTTTACATGACTAACCTGACAATACACACACATTAATGAAGTACCTTTACTAGTCCTATGGAAAACATAATAATAATTGAGGACAATTTAAACAAACCTGAACAGCGTGTGTATACATATTAAAATAATAACTAGTAATATTTTACCTAAAGTTAGTTTTTGTACTTTTTTAAAGTTTTTGATGTAATAGTTTCCAATAGTTCTTTGATCGATACACCAACAAAAACAAATTCGCGAAGTTCAAGTATTTGTTGTGGTTACGGTTTTTCATTTTTGGAAATAGAGGTTCCGGTTCCAGTTCCGATTCCTACATTTTTAAGGTTAACCGGTTCCAGAACCGGTTCTTTTCGGTTCCGGTTCTGGACCCTGTATCGTAGTATTTACTATACTTATGCATCATGATACTTGCATATATATTGTGTTTGTGAATCTACTGCAATCACATTGACAATGCATCGAAACATCCTCTAATGGACTCCTCTAAATAACGAACATCTCTGAACAGCTTAAAAAATGTCGGTGACCGAGAGTGTTCAGTATTGAGAGATTGCGTTGTATTGTTTTGCAGTTATCGTGACTAATTTACCAAATATCGTGGTCCGTCATCGCTGATTATTTACGTAATCGTAGAAACTGTTAATTATGTAAAAAACATGGATAATAAAGATATGGATAGGTCTTATTAGCGGTCTTCGAGGGGAACAATTGAGGCCGAATAAAGTATATCTATATCGAGTATCGACTATCAATCACGGCTATAGATAAAGGAGCCTCAATTGCCTTCCCCTCCGGGAACTCAGCCACAAATATATTTAACATAGGCGTGGCCTACCCATATCATTATTATCTATGGTAATAACATTCACGTTAAACACTATCGATAAATTAGGTGATAAGTGATAACACAACGTATAAATCTTTTTTTATCTGTTACTCGGTTTATTAACAAACCCATAGGAAAATGTACCATTTCACGGTAACTGCGAGCAGATACCAGCTATACCATGTAACAATATTATTCCAGTTGATAGGTACTCCTCGCTACATATTTTGATAGAAGTGTAGCCGGTTACTTTAATGCTCGACTGTTTGATCATTAAAGCACTGGACTGCATTGCTTGCAGATTATTGTTACAATTGCAATTATGTATTCAATTCTGGTAACAGTCTAGCTACCACTAATTGCCACCGAATTTACGCACATTACACCATAATATCTACGTGCATGATACATATTATTATAATATAGGCACGCAAACATTACATAGGAATTATTTAATAGGAAACCATTACATTATAATATTACAGTAAAACTTCCGTTAACAGTCACCTCTATAGGACGGCCACTTCTATGTAACGGTCAATTTTTTTGGTCCCGTCGAGTGTTTTCCTAGTATTGTCCTACCTCTGTAGGGCGGGCACCTCTAAATAGCGGTCATTATTTACAGTCCCTTCGTTGACTGTTATATGGAAGTTCTACTGTATATAGATGGAATTTAAATATTTTGATTTTACATATTTTTATGGAGAAGTGAACTGGGTGGTCAAAATATCTTACAATATACACGTGTAGAAGATGATGGATTTTATTGATGGATAATAATAATATAATTTTATTATGTTTTTCAATAAATTGAAATAATTTTAAAATATGAATTGTAATATTATGTTATGTACCGAATGGTTTTTAACAAGATTTCCTCCTTATCCTCTTGCCGTGGACATATCTTGCCTTAGTGGCTGTTGATAGTGTTTTCAGTATTGGTTTGAAGTCTGCGACAAACGCACGGGCTGTTTCAAAATTCAGACTGTAGACCGTTGTGTGATTCTAAATGTCTTATTTATATATTTTCAAATAAAACGTTTTCGTCAAGTCCTATATCTTGTTATGTTAATAAATGTTGTAGTTACTTCGCTTAGTAGCGTATTTAGGAATTTTTCATTGGGAGGGTCCAGATATTTTTTAGAAAACAGAACTAGCTTTATTGCTCCGCTCAGAATCTAATATAGTTATGTTATAACATAACTTTTATAAAAATATTTCCTAAAATACATTACTTCATTCATAGTTGATCTTAGATAACTTTTCAACCTTTTTGTATGGTTGAAAAAGATCTCCCTGGAGTGGTTGTAGATATTGGTAATGTACAGAACTACAAAATATTTGAATTAAAAAATGAACTGTATTTTTCAACTATTTTCGGTACCAAACTGATAAAAAAAAAATCACGATATTAATTGAAAATGTTGATAACTGAAGCTTCCGTATCGTATGATAAAATTTGATTTTCTTAATCATGTAAAACACAACATTTAACATGTACGAAACATGAGTCAATGGTGGAGAGGGGGTCCGGACCCCTCATATATTATATATAATATATTATTATATGTTGTAATATTCTTCAATATATTTTTTTTGTACAAAACAGTTATAACTATATAGACTATAGTTAAATACACGACAATTTGATTTCAGTTTAAAAACTAGCAAATTGAAATTTAAATACATACCTCCTTTATTATGTTCAAATTATTTATATAACAAACGTAATATTATTTAATAACATTGTGTTGATGTTTGACACTCCGTGGTATGATTAAAATATCAAATATAGTAAGTTAACTTGATAACGGTAAATTGGTCGTATAAATGGTTAAGAAATTTGTAAACAGACGTAAATATTTAAATGAATGTTTCTTGGTTAATTAAAAAATTATTTTATACAACAGCTAGCTGTTTACTAATAGGTGGTTTTTGCATTTATTTGTCAAGTAGTCATGATATAATTTATGTTGGTACATTCTAAGGAAATTATACGGGTTTAAAGTTTAAATTTTCGTAAATAACTATATTGTGAATGTGTTTTGTAAAAAATCTTAAAGCGTACTTTTTTATTTTATTTTAATACACTTGGTCAAAACCATTATACTTAACGTGTAGGTTTTATCGCTTTAAATTTATAAACATATTATAATTAAGTTTAACAATATAATAATTTTAGGTTACAATTTTTTTATTTTAATCATTAAATTTCCAGCTAAATATGACGATGATATTTTTAGATTCTTATGAACTTATTGATGTTAAAATTCAATTTATTATCATCTTAATTTTAGTTTTAGTATTCCAAAGACGAAGCGTATACTCTAATGTGATATAAATTATAGATATATTATTATTCTAGAGGTATGTTATTTTTGAAATTTCAAGGTCAGTGCATATTTATTTTTTATTTTTAAAAGGATTTATCATTTGTTTATCGTTATCAAAGAGAAAAACCTATTCAAATCAAATCTATTTACGTATTGGTACGGCGATGTCATAGTATCAATTGATTTTTCTCCTTTAGATAGTCTCATAATCTTTTCTTTCTCAGTAAGCTATTTACAGTTTCTATTGTACTCCCCTTCTCTTTTCCCATTAATCAACTTAAGGGTACCTGTTCGATGAACTCTCAATACTTCTAAATTTTTAATCCTCCATTGCACAACACATTATTTTAAAAACGAGTCTATAAGTCGTATGATGAGGTTAGCCAACGATGATCCGTAATTTCATCTTTAATATTTAAGATTTTATCCATTATTGTACTACACCTATGTCTTTATTATAATGTGATGTTATTTTGTTATATTATTATACAAATTATACCATTTTTGTATCTTGGCCAGCTCACGCCCGTTTGTGTAAATAAACAGTAATTATACACAAATCAGATAGGCTCGGGAAACGAAAGCGCAAAGACGTGCTGTAATAATATTCTCTGCAGAGCAGCAGACGATTAAAAATAATTAGGTACAATCGACTATGGCTACTTATATAATGATTGTAATATTATTGTAATTAGTCGATTACCGTCGGTAAAAAATAAAACAACAAATCAATGTAGTCCGTCGTCGGCGACGAGTCCACAAATCATGCATGTAAAGTTTGGCGGTAAAGTTAGCGGTCGGATCTACAGACGAGTGCAATATTCAACGCCGGGCAGACGCGTTTGTTCCCGGCGGCGGTTTTAGAGACGCGAACGGAAAAGAGTTTTACCCAATTTTAGTATTTTAATTCCCCCAGAGAATCGACACAATTGCACAAGTCTTCTAGCCCCGACGCTCATGTGTGCAGTGGTGATGCCACACCACGCGCGCCGATACGGTCGGCCGGATTCGACGCCACCGAAGATTGATACAAAACCTCATTGGAACCGCGATTTAACCTTAACAAAAAAAGAAAAAAAAACATTTCCCCTGATACGCGTTGTCGAGTTGAGTATTTTTTTTTTTCATTTTTCTTTACTGTGTTATAAATTAGCCGTTAAAAAAAAATCAATCGTAAAAAAAGACGTCACCTGCCCACTCGTGTTTATAGATAGGCGTAGTGTGACGGGCTCTAGGATTCTCAGAACTTTATAAAAATAATGTGTTAGGTATTTATCAAAATAAACGTCAATACTTAAACAAGACAAGGTTTTGCCAAAAAGAACAACGTCGTCTAGTTGTTGTATCATAATATATTAGGAATCACAATTACAATTATAATATAATAATATGTCTGTATAGTGTTGAAGGATTTATTAGAAGTGTAATAATAATTGGCTTCGACCTAGTGCATGAATTGTGAAACAATTACAAAGGGGTTGCAAAAGTGTAACAAAAATGTGCAAATCTACCTGAGTATTAAGATGTCTTATTGTTCATTTTCTGTAGGCTATATTTAAAAGGGGGTACCTATGAGTGTTCTTTAAAGAGATGAGGTACAGTATGATTTTTCTTCTAAAATTGAAATGAAAAATATGTTGTCACTTTTAAAATCAAATATTTTATATTTGTTTCTGATCACAATGAGAAAAGGTGAAATTTATTGGTTTTATCAGACACACGTGTGTGTTGTATGTGTTTTTTTTTACACACATGAACACTTGTTCTGGTTGAAGAAGTGCTCTAAAAGTTTCATTATATGGCCCATACTTCATATATTGATTTTAAATGTGACACAGATGGTTCGCTGAAAGGTGCAAAACATTTCAAGAGAAGTATTAAAAAAAAATAATAATAATAATAATAATCTTACAATTTAGGCACATTATTTAGGTATAGTTAAATTATTTATACAGGCATTATTCCAGGTGCAGCACAGTTCAAATCTCAATTATACATTTATACCTAATAAATAAATTATAATAATAAACATTCGATGTATGTTAACCAGAGGTCTGTATTGGGTGCATATATACTGCGTGTATTTGTATCACTTAGTTACTACACTTAGTTACACTTATTAATATGAGTTGCTAAATTTACTGCGGTACGTGGTCTAACCACGTATACCTACGTTTAATTAGTATTTTCCTTGAAGTAATCAAAATATTCTATAATGATGTGCAGTTTTTTATTCTCAGGCGTGTACCTGCTTGACACTTAGTCTTAGATTGCCAGGTGATCAACGAAAAATATTTTTTAGAACCAATGACAAAGTTGAATATCAACGAACTATTGATTTTTACCCGTTTAATAAATATAATATTATGTTCTCATATGCTATTCTTACATGCTCAAATGCTCATGTTTTATATTACTATAGATACTTTTTCAAGTAATAATCTCTGTATGTTGCAGATATACAGTGAGCTATAGCAAAGTTATCTGGGCAATTAAATATGCTACCTTTTATTTCTTTAATATTGTTGGTATTATTTATACAATTTAATGCGTTTGTATTATTGATTCTTAGTTGAACATTTATATTATTATTTAAGATAATGTTGTTGTCTTTAAAATACAATTAGAGCATTATTTTTTATTAAAAAATCATTCCCGAGTATAATGGTTGCTGGATAAGTTTTTACAA
>NC_042493.1:61353064-61353753 GCF_005508785.2 Acyrthosiphon pisum
TAGAGCGTTAACGATACACACAAATACAATGCCAGCGAGCTTTGTGGCGAGCTATTTCGTATGTAAGTTATAATTGTGTAGTAGTACGTAATAACGCGGTCGAGGCAGAGCCGGATTTAGGAGCCCCCGCAATTTTGTAATAATTGAACGGTAAATATAGAAAAATCTATTGTAAAAATATTATACTCGAATGCGTTTTGTACGTTAATACGTATGTCGAAAGTATATCGTCAAAAGTAGTTGTAGTAAAAAGATTGTCAACGACGAATTCTTCGTCAAAAACAATTAGATTAGTGTAATCGGTATTATATAAACCATAATTATTATTATATGTTCGAATACGTATAGGACAAATACTACGGCAAGTGCATTTTTACTGAGTACCTATTTTAAAAGTACACAAGGCTTTAGAATAGAAATTATCTATAGTTGCAGGTGGCTTATTTTTAGTGAATAGTGTTATAATTTTTTTAAAAATTGAAAATTGGAGAATCCCGTATATATTAGAACGGGTTTTTAAGAGTGCCCAGAAAAAAATTACGATATACATACAATTTCAAAAAAATGTAAAAGAATAGATTTATACCAATGTGTTTAATATGTTAATAAAATTATTATTATTATTGGCGGGTGATAGAGAAATAGACATGTCTATATATCCGTTCTACCGAAGATGTAATTTCTCTGCA
>NC_042493.1:61353853-61354527 GCF_005508785.2 Acyrthosiphon pisum
GATCGCGGGTGAAGTTATCATGGATATAATTGGTCGCTAGGATAATTGATCGTCAAAACAATTTTAGTTTTTTAATTATTTTATTATAATATTAGGTATATTTCTGAGTTTTATGCTTTTAAAATTTCTCACAGTTAATTAAATTTAAAATTATAATAAATAAATAAATAATAATAATAATAAAAATAAAATAATAATAATAATATTAATAATTATACATTTTAATTTATTTAAAGTTGGAGTTGAAGATTATGGGCTATTCCTTTTAAAAAGTCTAATTTACTCCTATAGTATGATAGTCGTCACATATTTTTATAATTTTTTCTGCATGGTCTTTGTACTTCCGTTTAACACCCATCGTCATTCCTGCAATTAGTTGTTCTGTCTGTAACTTGATAAGGCTCTCCTCCTTTTTGAACGAATCTATACATTTCCATATAGTTGGATGACACGCATTCAGACTAGATACAAAGCCATTGTGCCACCCTTCAACAGAATTATTGGTCCGGGGGATATTTTCGAAAATATATTTAAAACAGTTCCACAGCGTCACTGGAAATAATGCTGGTTTCCTTCGATTTCTTCGATCAAGACGTCCAATCCACGTATCTTCAAAATAATTTGTTAAAGGTGTTAATATTTCTTCGTTCAGTGAATAAAATTCTGAGTCCAGT
>NC_042493.1:61354627-61356617 GCF_005508785.2 Acyrthosiphon pisum
AGTTCATTTCAAGCATTTTCTACATCCTCTTCTGGTACAAAACTAAGTGCTGCCATCATTCTAATTTGCAAAGCAAATTCCGAGTCTTCCATGTACCTTTTTTGGAATCCTAAATTTTGCAAGCGTCTCCAAATGCTTTGCCATAGATGAAAAAAGCACCCACGAACTGATGTGTTGGTAAAAACACTTTGAATCGCATTAATCGCAGCTTTTTAAAAATCAACCATAATTGATTTTGGATTTAATGATTCGTTCAATGTTTTTAATGCATTGTAGAAATTAACATATGTGGTTTCAGTTTTATTTGGTAGCAATGCAAATATTGATGGAAAAACTATATTAAATTTAATTCCGTGAACAGTGTAAATTTGGTAAAATAAATTTGGTGACGCAGAAAAAGTGCCATCGGCAAACCAGTGCTCATATTTTTGTAGAAGTTGTAGGTTTTTTTGGGTGGAGAAAATTAAAATTCTATTTTCTACAGGACCACTGTCGAACAATAAAAAAGGTTTTCCGTCAAATGTTGTTCTATAATCGTCTGGTATGATCAATTCTAATAAACTTTTTGGGTTTGGTGGAGCAGCTTGTTCTTTTTGTCGAATACGCCGTACTGTTCTCTTTAAGACAGACAATGATGTCATTTGCCCTGCAGCAGCACTTGCAAACTATCCAATTTAAAAAAAAAACATACATTTTTAATTTAATTATATAGATATATTTTATAGGTATTTATATTTTAGGTATTTTAAAGTATTTTATATTATAGTTATAGGTAGGTACACATTTATTATTATCGCTATACAAAAATACACACTTTATACAGGTCGGTCGGTGTGTGAGTGCAGCGTACGAAGCAGTTAGGTGACCGGGCGCGCGTATTTTCCTTTTTTAGTTAATTTTCCGGTATTTTTAATAAATTAAGTTCCGATAATTCACATATTTTAACTTTGTTTCAATCAACATTTTAATTTTTTTTTATTAAATAAACACATTTTTATGCATGTAAAAACTAATGTACTAATGTATAATATCCTATACTATCTGCAATATAAATATAAAAATTGTAAAAACTAATGTACTAGGTAATGTATAATATCCTATACTATCTGCAATATAAAATATATAAAAATTAAATTAAAAACCATTTTATATTGCATTATTTGCATTTTAAATTTTAACTTTAAATACTTATAAAAAAAATCTTATGTTAAAATATACTATTGATACTGAGAAGGATTTATTTAATATTAACTTACAGATGTCGAAGCTGAGCTAATTACAGCGCGAGTACTCAAATCCACATTTTGCGTAGCCATATTTATGATCAAATTAACGGCTTTGGCAGCTTCAATATTTCCACAATCTTGTACATGATTGTGTTGTATTTCTTTAAGTATTTCATTATTAAGAGAATGAATACGACCTTTACATTTCATTTTTTTATATTGGTCACATTTCCATATAGACTTTTCTTCGGTTCCAAATTTTTCAAAAGTATACATATAACCGTTACAAATTAATTTTTCTTTGCCTTTTTCACTCTTTATGAACTCAATTATTATAAAATAAAAAAACAGTAAACACACACAATAACGTACTAGCATGGACTAACAAATGCAAGTATGTAATGACAAATTGGTACGACCATAGGAATATAGATGACGATAAATCGATAACGATCGTATAAGCTTATCTAAGTTATTGCCACGCTAGTTCAATCATCTCGTGTGTACATCATATAATAGTATTTAAGATTATTATATCTGTTAATCCCATTGTAAATTGGGTTTACTGTATGTTATTTAAAAATAAATAAGAGTATTTGAATCATCTAAAATAATAAACATAAAACTCGGATGTGTATATAATATATATTAAATATTAACTATGTAATGAGTAGGTATAATAAAATAATTAAAAAACTAAAATTGTTCGTTTGACGATCAATTATCTTAGCTGACCAATTATATTCACGATAAATTCACCCGCG
>NC_042493.1:61356667-61356845 GCF_005508785.2 Acyrthosiphon pisum
GAAGTTGTAGGTTTTTTTGGGTGGAGAAAATTAAAATTCTATTTTCTACAGGACCACTGTCGAACAATAAAAAAGGTTTTCCGTCAAATGTTGTTCTATAATCGTCTGGTATGATCAATTCTAATAAACTTTTTGGGTTTGGTGGAGCAGCTTGTTCTTTTTGTCGAATACGCCGTAC
>NC_042493.1:61356945-61357289 GCF_005508785.2 Acyrthosiphon pisum
GATCTCATATGTTCTATTACGTTTTGAATATACAATATCATTTATAGGAGTATTTTTAATTAGAAACATGATCGCAAATTTTTTGTAAAGTAAATTAATAGGTAGAACGCCCAAGCATTTATAATTTAATTTAGTTGATCCTTCTAACGTGTTTTTGTCAAGGCATTTACGAACTATTTTGTTTTGCTGTATAGCTAAAGGCTTAATAGCATTTTCATATGTACCACCCCAGGGCAATTATACCATATTGAAAAATAGCTTGGTAGAGAGACAGATATACTATACGCATAGTATCTGGTGAGATTATTTTCCTCAAACTATATATTTTATACATAATTGTCCTT
>NC_042493.1:61357339-61361236 GCF_005508785.2 Acyrthosiphon pisum
TCAAAAGTTTCCAATAGTTTTCAAAAGCGCCGTGATAAACAAAAGAAAAAGTAAGAAAAACGGGAATTTTACGCAAAATCTGTTTTCGAGAAAATTGATTTTGGTTTTTGGTGTAACTATAAAACGAATGACTGTAGGTACATGAAATTTTCACTGGTTGTTTATATTTCCATTTTCTATACATGATAAAATTTTCAAAATATTTTGATTTGTTTTGAGCTGTTTACGGAAATTTCAGTTTCCAATTTAATTGGTTTTTATTTCTATGAATGTCAATAAAACATTATTTGTTGAGTAAAAATACTTGAAAATTTAATACAAGGCTCCTACTATATTGTTACAAAGAGATTTGAAAAATATTAAAAATCCTTAGTCACAGTTTTTTTTTATAAGCATTTAAAGTTCAAAAATTGACAAAATATGTAAAAATCACGAAAATTTGCAAATTATTTTGAGTAAAAATAAAAATCATAAAAATTTTTCTTTTTAGAACTTAGATTTTAAAATATAATACAAGATTCCTTATAGGTTATTCTACCTTTATCAAAAAAAAAATGTCTATAAGAATCTCAAATTAAATTTTTATGAGCGTTTGAAATTCATATTTTTACAACATTAGATATTTACTCGATTTCTTACGTAACGATTTTCTTATTTTGTTGTAATTGTATAATATTACTTGTGGGTACTTGAAACTGCTAAAGTATACTATTATATATCTATGATAGTACCACGGTTTGTTGTTGATGTATAACGCGTTACCTAATGGATATTATGATATGATTAATTTGAAAATTATTAATAATAGTATAGATAAGTATACCTAAATATGTATGTTTAATATCTAGACTGACATACCGTCTCCGCTCAGAATCGTTTTTCTTATACAGTGATATTATATCATTGAATTCAAATTTAATACTATCCATTATACAGTGACCCACTTGTAACCTACCGTATAGCAGAGAGACATCCACTTACCCACCTTTTTTGAACTTTAAATGCTAATAAAAAAAAACTGTGACTAAGGATTTTTAATATTTTTCAAATGTCATTGTAACAATATAGTAGGAGCCTTGTATTAAATTTTCAAGTATTTTTACTCAACAAATAAAGTTTTATTGACATTCATAGAAAAAAAAAGTAATTAAATTGGAAACTGAAATTGTCCGCAAACAGCTCAAAACAAATCAAAATATTTTGAAAATTTTATCATGTATAGAAAATGGAAATATAAACAACCAGTGAAAATTTCATGTATCTACAGTCATTCGTTTTAAAGTTACACCAAAAACCAAAATCAATTTTCTCGAAAACAGATTTTGCGTAAAAATTCCCGTTTTTCCTTAATTTTTCTTTTGTTTTTCACGGCACTTTTGAAAACTATATGAAATTTCAAATTTTGAACTCCCGAATGAACCAACTAGATTCACTTTCCCATCAAACAAGATATTGTTGAAGAAATCGAGCAGTTTTACTGCTCCAACCGTGATGACAGACACAAAAATAAAAAAATAAAATAAAAATAAAAATAAAACACACATTGTAAAATCAATACATTCATCGTTCCACTCAGAATCTAAAATTATCTAGCTTGGGTATAAAACTTAACTTATAATTTGGTGTCTCAGAGTAAATATTAATGTATTAATTTCGTTTTTTTTACTATGATAGGATTTTTAGTTCTTACCATTGTCACCTACGTGAAAAAGTTTAATATTACATTCAAAAATATAGGTACATATAAAAAAAAACTATTAGGTATACATCATTGTAAAACAAAATTGTTCCTAGTTCTTCTCGGAATTGAAAATAATGACACAATCTCTTAACAGTAAACGTAGATGGCTCCGATGAAGCTTTTAAACCATGATAGGTATTATGGTATTTAACGTAGAATACAACACATAAATAAACATAATAATATAGGTACTGAATTTTTTATATACTTATAAACAGGTTATTTTTTAAATTTGAGTACACGTAGGTAACAATGTTATTATGATGTATGACGAATTTCAATATATACGTATACATATTTTTAAGAAATAAAATAAATTGTATTTATCATTGGAATAAGTATCAAGAAGATAAATTGTTGAGTAAAACAAGTTTATTGTGTATATTCTGCAATAGTTAAACAATTTAACAAAACAGCACTATAACAAATCATAATCTTATGCATTGATTCATACTATGCGTTATAATAATCAGTTATATTACACAAACAATGCAACATATATAATTATTATGCTCTTCATAAACTTGCACTTTGAGGGAATACAACATATTTTTATAATATTTGGATAGGTACCTACCTATAGGTACCTATACGAAAGCTAAAAGCTAATTTATGTTAATTTAATCATTGCAACTCACATACAGTTATACATAGTCATACTTCAATAATACCTGTTGAATACCTATTTAAGTTTAAACTTTCAAACAGATTTATAACTCATACGATGGAACATCATTCATGGTAACGTTAATCATTATTAAGACTGTTATTGTGGTCAATGAAAGTTCTTAGATAAGAGTTTAGTTAAATTAGTTTTGGGGGCCTAAGCACCACTAGTCCCCCCATCCAAAGCGCCGCGTTCCTGGACCCAGGTTATTAAAACAGAGAGGGCGTTTGAGTTATATTTAACGTCAAAGCTACCTATATATAGAAAGGATATGATCCATTTAAACATATTTTAAATAAAAGTGTTTGTTTAAACTCGTTATACAATAAATTGTCATAAAATGTGAAATTCAAAGGCTTTTATAAGTAGGTTAGGTAACATTTATTTTTACTTTGATTAAAATCGAATTAATATATTATTTAGCATAACATTGATAATAATCATAATTCATAATAAAAAAAAAAAAAAAACTCTCAGATAAAAACTGGACGGTGATAATCATAATATACCATAGAAATAAATATGATAATATAACTTTAAAAAAAAATAAAATATTCATTTTTTAATATAATTCTATGTTATAGATTGTGAACTTGATTATAATCAAGTGCCTAATTTATAAAAAAAAATATTATTCTAATAAAAATTGTAATTGTTGTGTTTAAAACGTTCTCCGGTGTAATTTAAATTGTTTAAAATAAATTATTTCGATATTATTTAATTTGTTACATCCGAAGTTGTACCTATTATATATTTTGTTAAGCTTTTTGTTAAAGTTAAAACTTAATATTATATAATATTATACATTTACATTATATTATTATATTGGTTTCAGTTGTATTATTATATTTTATATATGACCATACGGAGCCACGGAGATACCAGATTTGAATATTTTATGCGTATCGGTGTAAACACAGACCGATAGAGTAAATGCTTAGATGGTGGATTTAAAGTGCAGACCTCAACAGCCTTCATTAACTAGTTAACATAACTCAATTTATTTAAAGATGAAATAATACAATTATTCCATCGCGTTAAAGTCATTTGTTATATTATTTTTAATAATTATCATAATAACTCACAGTTGTAAATGTATAATAATTGTATTTAAATTATTTCCACGATCCGAGGAAAGGGGTTGTTGATCATCCCCTGTTCATCCCCTATCACATCCGTTCATACCACTGCAAAGATGAATTGGTTTTAGAATGCAACTACGAACAGGACATGACTAATTATTATTATGCGCGTATGTACATGGCGTATAAGATATAGGTAAATAATATATAATTCCAAGGTATCCGGTGAATTGGTCGCGAACAATTGATCGCCGGTGAATTGGTCGCCGGTGAATTGATCGCAGGTGAATTTATCGTGGATATAATTGGTCGCTAGGATAATTGATCGTCAAAACAATTTTAGTTTTTTAATTATTTTATTATAATATTAGGTATATTTCCGAGTTTTATGCTTTTAAAATTTCTCA
>NC_042493.1:61361803-61387227 GCF_005508785.2 Acyrthosiphon pisum
TTTGAATCGCATTAATCGCAGCTTTTTCAAAATCAACCCATAATTGATTTTGGATTTAATGATTCGTTCAATGTTTTTAATGCGTTGTAGAAATTAACATATGTGGTTTCAGTTTTATTTGGTAGCAATGCAAATATTGATGGAAAAACATTATTAAATTTAATTCCGTGAACAGTGTAAATTTGGTAAAATAAATTTGGTGACGTAGAAAAAGTGCCATCAGCAAACCAGTGTTCACATTTTTGTAGAAGTTGTAGGTTTTTTTGGGTGGAGAAAATTAAAATTCTATTTTCTACAGGACCACTGTCTGAAGCTGAGCTCATTACAGCGCGAGTACTCAAATCCACATTTTGCGTAGCCATATTTTTGATCAAATTAACGGCTTTGGCAACTTCAATATTTCCACAATCTTGTACATGATTGTGTTGTATTTCTTTAAGTATTTCATTATTAAGAGAATGAATACGACCTTTACATTTCATTTTTTTTATATTGGTCACATTTCCATATAGACTTTTCTTCGGTTCCAAATTTTTCAAAAGTATACATATAACCGTTATAAATTAATTTATCTTTGCCGTTTTCACTCTTTATGAACTCCATTATTATAAAATAAAAAAACGGTAAACACACACAATATAACGTACTAGCATGGACTAACAAATGCAAGTATGTAATGACAAATTGGTACGACTATCAGAATATAGATGACGATAAATCGATAACGATCGTATAAGCTTATCTAAGTTATTGTCACGCTAGTTCAATCATCTCGTGTGTACATTATATAATAGTATTTAAGATTATTATATCTGTTAATCCCATTGTAAATTGGGTTTACTGTATGTTATTTAAAAATAAATAAGATTATTTGAATCATCTAAAATAATAAACATAAAACTCGGATGTGTATATAATATATATTAAATATTAACTATGTAATGAGTATAATAAAATAATTAAAAAACTAAAATTGTTCGTTTGACGATCAATTATCCTAGCGACCAATTATATTCACGATAAATTCACCCGCGACCAATTCACCGCGAACCTAATTCCAACACCATTACCCACATAAGCCATCCTGAGATGATCTGACCTTTGAAATGGTCAATACGAAACGGTAGCCAACACAGTGCCCAGAAAATGTTTAGTTTTTTTGTACTGTTTACAATATTCATGTATTCATAGCTTTAGCTTTACGGTGATTAAAGAGTGTTAAAGTCGTTTATTAAAGTATTTTTAATAACTATTAACGATGACGAATTTACTGAGACGCTAAGCGTAACAATGGCCATGCCCTATCAAACCATTAATATGCATAATTCGGGGTTAATAGCTAACCTAGGTTACTGTTGCACAAGCATGCAAAATAAAATATATCAATGCAACGGCATAATAATATTAAACATATTATATTATGCTGTCATCTAGCATACAAACATGAAGATAGGCCGATGTTGCATTAAGGCCCTCGGTGCCAGAGGTACTATTACTTGAAAAAATCAGAGTTCAATCCAGTCTGTAGGAAGTCTTATCCTTCTTTCAGATAAAAGAATTGTTATAAAAATCTGACAATTCTACGAAACCTGAGACTTTTTCCTGTGAAGTCATTTTTTTACATACTACACCATATAATTATACCCCTCTAAATAGATACTGGGCAGTAGACTAGTGGAAAAGTGTTATAATTAATGTGGCAACTAAAATATAAAATATAATGTTAAAATTGTATAGAATTGCGGAGAATTTGAAAAACCGCCACCACGCCCTTTAAAATATTTTTAATTCAAAATAAAATTATGTGACTACCTACCTCTTAAAAATGTACGGGATATGCCACTGTTATTCACAACCCCTCAATTATAATAAAATTACAACAATTATTTCCCTGATCCTATGAGGGGGAGCTTGTTGACCCCAATCATCCCCCTCTACACTACGGCCACACCACTGATGAATGGGTATTAGAATACAACTATGAATATGGCACAACTAATTATTATGGTATACATGTATATTGTATAATGTAGGTATACCCACATATTATTCCAACCCTTGAGTCATCCTACAATGATCCGACAACTGCATGAGTTGTCCACCCGAAACGGTAGCCAACACAATGTCCGAATGTTGTTCGACTGTGTTTACACTATATGTCTTTATGCGTACTTAATTCTATATTTCAAAGAAGAAAATTTTTATGAGCATTTTTATGCACAGGTATAATTTTAAACGAACAGTTAATTAGATACTAGTTAGGTATGAGTATTTAAAGTTTAGATGAATGGAATGGTATACCTACTAAACTGCAGAATGGAGCAAAATGGAATATCCGCAAAATAGTCAGTCCATTACTCCGATCGTGGATATTTTATATTTACTTATAAGTTATAAGTTATTGACTACAGGTATAGGTACTTGATCCAAATCAATTTTTATAATATAATATATCGAAATTCGCAGAAAAATATTCGGCTTCGAAGTGAATTTAAAAATGTACTTATTAAAAGAAGTATAAAAATCTTCGAAACGGTAAAGGTTAGATATTATAAAGTATATAACACATCTTGTCATTATTTTAATGTAGTTTTATAAAAATATATACTGCGTGCATAGTTACATGTAGGTATAATGTAACCTATCTTATAATATTATACTCAGCTTTAATTGTATAGTTTGTACATTCGCTATTGTTATATTATTATGTTTGAATAATGTTTTAAAACGTGTGTTTTTCAAAATGTTCTTCTAGGCTTATTTTTTAGTCAAACCTTTGTGCGGTTTTAAATTTTGTTAATTTTGTATTTGTTTAGTACTTACTAAAAAATAAATACACCTTTCTTTTCAATAAATTAATGCATTTCCATTCATTTATATTTGCTCGATGCTCCGTATTACACTGTACCCATTGTACTTAGTTTAAAAAACGAAAATTGTAGCATTTGCATACCTACATGTAGTCGATAACACTGGAAAATTAATTAATTTTACTCTGATGTTAAAAAATACATATATAATATATAATAAAAACATTTTTTATTGTCTACAACACAATTTTTTTTTTTTAAATATGCAATGAAAAATAATTGTTTTATGCTACGTTAACTTTCGCTATGCTGTTTTTTCACACCCCAATATTAAGTGTACATTCTGTGTTGGAATAAGTCATAGTTCGTTAAATACAATTCCTGCAAGTAATACCTTTATAAGTAGTTATAATGTGTTAGTTAATTGTTATTGTTTATTAGTATATAATATAAGTTTTGAAAGCATGAATAACAAATTATAACGATATCTAATAATTAATAAAAAATTTTAATTAAATTTAACAATCTGGTGATTAAAAATAATGTAAATCTTTAGACAGATTACTGCAGAGAAAACAACAACATGTTGTAAGGACAAAAATATTTATTTTAGTTATGTTAAAATATAATATCATTCAAAAAAGTACGAAGTAATAACCTAAATTAATATAGTGACATAGCGCTGATATTGGTGCTAGGTAGGTAGGCATTTAAATTTTACATAATATTGTACCTAACTGCTTTGTGTAAAGTTTTTAAAGGGATTGTTGTCTAGTCAAGTTAATTTGTCTGATTTATTATCCTTCTTCAACTTCAAGGTCCCTCCTCGTCAAAATCGTTCTGTGTTCCTTTTTATGTAACTATATGTTCGAGCAATTTATATTATAAGAAAAATGATAGGCCTATTCGACTTTAATGTCAATGACCAATGAGGATCTCTCTAGCAACCTCTAATTATACCATATATATTTTTTTTAAATTTTAATCTTCTTGATTTAAATTTACCTTATGTATCATAATCATGGTTGGGATTTTATAGCACTTAAAATTGCACAAATATGCGCTATAATATTACCTTAAATATCGCTAAATATGCGCTAAAAAATATGCAATAAAAACAACAAAATATGCAAAAAAAGGAAATTTATTAATTAATAATTTTTTAATCACTTACAAATTATTATAGGCAGTTACTAAAGATTTGAAATAATTTAGTCACTCTGATTAGAGCTCAAATGAATTGACTATACAACGTATTCAACGCTCGTTCGTTGATAATCGGCGTTTAATAATCGCAGTAGAAATCGACAAAAAAACCCAACAAAATCAGCAGATAACAAAAATTAGAAGTTAGAAGTTAGAACCAAATACCTAATACGAAAATACGAAATTATCGTAATAATACGATTGACAAAAATCCAAAAACACGTTTACTAAAATATAATTTCATAAAATATGACCGATTTTGATTCAAAACAGCTAAAAATGCAAAAAAATCTCAAAAAGTCCAAAAAAAGCAAAATACAATTTTTAATTATGTATCATGAAACACATTTTTAGCTTACTCTGCTATTTTTTAAGAATTTTATAAAAAATATGCAAATGCTATAAAATCCCAACCCCGATCATAATCTTGAAATTGAATTTAATAAACTGTTATGAGTGTTGCATTGATTGTAATTATGTAATATTTTGTAAACATTTTCAAAAGGGTTTCAAACCTGTTTATTGTGTATATATACATATCATGCAAATTAGGGAGTCTCACGGTGTCTTGTATATACCACTATGAAAAATTAAAATTATAACTATTATTTTTTTTTTGCGCCTAAAAGCAACAATGCATAAAATACCTTAATAAGTAATAATATTTTATATAGGTAATAAAATGATGTAATGCGTTGTAACGGTGTGCATAGGCGCGTAGCTATATAGTGTAGCTTATTATAACTACGGTTGATAATATGGGCAACTGTGTTATTACTTATAATTGAGAAAATATAATTTTTAAATATTGTATAAAACAAAATTGTTGAATTTTTCCGTTAAAATGTATTGTACAAATAGGTAAATTATAATATTACGCTTAATTGTTTACTTAGATATTCTTCATTTTAATTTTTAGCCATTTAAGAAGATACATATTATTATATTAATATAATACAAAAAATATTAACATATTAACAGAATATACCTATAATTAGTTAGCTATACCTAAGTAAGAACTGCTAATAGAAGTGTGGTTTTAAAATGTCATGATATATTTTATTTTTTTGAAATATTTAATTCACATAAAATAAAAATGAACCTTATATTTAAATTTAAAATTCAAAAAACAATATCGTTTTAAAATATGTCAAGTTATATACCTACTTAAAGCGAGAGAACATTTTTTAAAGTATGTTTATTGTATGACCCAAAGATAAATCGATAACATATACAATTACAATGTGGAAGTTGCCTTATGAATCAATATAAAATAATTTATTACTAAATAGTCTTAGAAAGTCATATAACTTATACATAACATATTTAAAAACTAAAATAAAAAATAATTAATATTGTATGTAGAATAATATTGTGTATAATATATTTCGTTACTTAAAATTATTAAAATATAGTTGAGGTAACGAAAAATTCAGACTCAATTGATGGGTGATAAGTAGCTGATAAAGTTATAAACTTATACAGGTACTACAGTTATAAGTTATAACTGTAATGGTTATAACTCATAACCATTAGCAATTAAGTCATTTATATACAACTACATGGAACCGCTATCAACGATAATAAACTACTGTAAACTATCAATGTGTACTATGTGTAATCACTATTCAGCACTAATAATAATATAGGTAGGTACATATTAAATTAAGGATATACGTATCAAAAAAAAAAAGATATAAATATTTTTCATACAATGTGAAATATTTCAAATCCTAGTGGGATGTATTTTAAATTTAGACGAGTAGAGTGGAGCGATACAGAATTTTCCTGTAAATTAATATTTGTGCACTACAGTTCTGCTCATCTAAATTTTTAACTTTAAAAATCAACTTAAGAGCTAATTAAATACTCGTTCGAAATTCAATTTTGACATATCATTTAACTGAGAATACATTATGTTTCAGAGTACGCGATTTAAAATCTATGGCGTTATTCGAAAATGAAAAAAAAAAACTTAAATCATGTTAATATAAAAAATAGTAAAAATATTTTTCTTTTAAATATAATAATATTATGTTGTTTGTTAGTTGTTACGAATACAAATTATGTAACAAAAATATTCTCAAAAACGTTTATACTTTTGAGACAATGATTGTTTACTATTAAAAAAACAACTCAGTGTAGGTATTTGATAAATTAAGGAAACAAATTATTTTTTTTGTTTTAATGTTATACGGTATGTGGTGTTTGGTAACCTAGCCTAATATGCCTTACATAAACAATATCTGCAGACGCAGCATGAGAAAATGTAACCCGCAGGCCAAAAGATTTCGTTATCTCCGTCCAATAATATTAATTATATCAGATAAACATATTCCGATGTTATTTTAATATTCATATTAGTATCCAAGGCCCATGATGGTGCATAATATTATCGATTATTATTATCATTATAAATAGTGCTAAAAAAATGTATAAGAAATAACTTATTTTTTTCATCATTATTCTTAGAATTGCTTGTTTTTACATTGGATATATTTAGTAAGTCTAGTAAGTTAATATAAAATACATACCTATTTATTTCACAGTGTTAAATATTAATATAATTTTCTACTATTAATATCTGCAGACTGCAATCAACTAAAAACAAACCGATATACGTAGTGCCTATAATAAAATAAAATTGAGCTTCAAAATAAAAAATATATTGTTCGTCGTGAATGCACGAACCTGCAGTGACAAAATATTAAAATTTCAAATAAATGTATTTAAAGTAAAACATATACTATCGAATGCAAAGTATCGGTTTGCGCTATATTTATTACATGAATAAACCTAATACTAGTTATATTATGCATTTATAATGGTAAAACTAAAACTGACTCAATTTATTGTTCATCCATTTGTGGAGTGTATTTCTAACGACCACCAACGGTACCATTCGTTGTTGTTCATATTATTATTATCTATCTATCTATTATCTACAATATAATCACAAGGTAATTATAATGATTCAGTTTTAAATAAGAAAAGTATTAATAACTAATAGCATATAGACGGCTACTGAATTGATTGTTTAGAATTGTCACTAGTTGATTTTATGCTAGTTTTGATAACATTCGTACCTGCTGCGCAAGCTTATCTAGTCGCCGCTACTTCCTAAAAAATAAACGTGCAACATGACAGGTTGTTTTTTAGTTGATTTTTATCGTATTGTCAAGACGCTAGAAAAGGAAAATGTATTGTTATCGCGTATGCAAATTTTAAAATATTACTGTAAATTCAATAACATTGCATACAATTTATAAGTACTAAGTATACAACAGTTGTGATGTTATTACCTGAATAATGTTATGAGCCATATTAAAATGAACAGGGTCTTAATTATTATTAAAACGAGTGCATGATTTGTATGATGATAATATTTGATTTTCGACGATTATCTTCCATTTTAAGGAACACACATAACATTATATTTTAGTTACTCTTAATACAAATATAAATTTTATATTTCAATGTTATTTTGGATATTCACAAAACAATTTATTGTAAAGGAATCCGATAAATAATTTCTTTATGTTATTTGTAAAATATAAGCCCGACAAAAATATGTTCAATATTTTTTTTATATGTGCAATGTCGCACTAATACAAACAAAAATACTATTGTTTTAAAATCCGTTAATTTTAAGTTTTTCAAAGTTTGATAACTTTTTTTGTGAACGTGATATTGAAAAAATAAAAGTCAAAAGCGATATTTTCAGTAGAAGTTCTCTTCATGTTTATGTTGAAATTGTGGTTCGTTCTTTATCTATACACGTAACTGTAGTTTTCTCTGCAGTGGTTTACCACGCAAAACCGTTTCTCCATATAATTTCGTAATAATGCAGGAACTATAAATATTGTATATTACTAATGCGTAGGCCACTTATAAGTTCTTCTTCTTCTTCTTATTCTTCTTGGATTTTTACGAGCCATTTAATATTATATTTCTGCAACTACCAATCGCCTCCACATGTCCTTCTCATTTGCCACGAGAGAAGTAACCCGCTACGCGCATGCAGACTGACGGCAGAGACCGTTCCGAGGCCCCCGTTTCCCCCTGTTCACAACATTATACATAATTTTTTTTTTTTTTTCCCCCCAAGAAAAACCACTACATGAGGACCGTACTGTTTTCACATTGCTTGGCCCCCATGCAGCAAAACATTATACATACTTATAGTATTACTATATAACGTTGCCGACCGTTGGCGGTCGTGGTCGTGCAACGCCGACATGTCAAATAGGTAGAGTATGCGCGGATTCGACCACGATTTGGTCGGGACACTGGTTACTTTTCTCGTGGCACGGAATATAGTTGGTCTCGATTTTATACTCCGAATAATACTAAGTCTTTGACTATTATATAGATTCTTATTTCTTACCTAGTCTATAGATATCTATCGTGACCTGGGCCGTCATATTGGCCGTTTTGTCTTTGGTTTCACTACTGTAGCCAAACGAATGGGCTCCTCTGACCTTCATGCATGGCCGGCCCAGCTCAGCCTGCTACTACTCTGGAGGACTTCTTTTATATTTGTTTATCCGTATTCTCCCTGGATGTTTCTTGAAATTGCTTAATATAGCTCTTTAAAAGTGAATGTGTAGCGTCTTTGAACCAGGGACTGGAACCTTTTGAATTTATCGTTATCGGTTCTGGTAATGGTTCTCCAAAAATAAAATAACTGTTCCAGATCTGGTTAAAATAATTTCCAAATAATTTCGGTACTGGTTCCAGAAAATTTAGGTATCGAAAAGTTTAATAATTTTAATTACCTATCCGGAATTTGGGTTTAATTAATAGTATGAGAAATATAGAAAACTCATATGATCATACATAGTTTATACACAAAACAGTAATACCATTAAATTATAATAAATAGGTACAATTATTTTATTTTTGAACCTAAAAGAACCTATTTAATTTAAAAATTCTGGTTCAGTTCTGGTACTTTATATATTAAAATAATGGTTTCGGTTCCGGTTCCGGTTTTTAATATTTTAAAAGTTCTGGCTCCAGAACCGGTTTTTTTTGTTCAGTTCCAGTCCCTGCTTCGAACTTTACTTATGGATGATGAATAGTGAAGACGGTTTAATTAATAATAAAACGGTAAAAATGTAGAAAAAATTTCCGGCAATGAGTTCGTTTTCCTAAAATATAATATAGTATGAAATGTGCGTGTCCGCGCACCATGTATGCAAATACCCTATTTTTATTTAACATATTTTTCGTTAAGTACTCGCTGACAGTGATATGTGTTACTGTGAAACGAGACCTATAAGGCCGGGTTCTCAGTTCTTACTAAACCGTTTTGTATAGAATCTAATCTATTCAACTCGTATAGATAACATGTTACAAACATCTCGTTACTACTATAACTTATGTATTAATATACGAAATACGACATTACACGGTGTGGTGTGAACCCAATTTTAGACTGACTGAAAATACGATGATTAATAATAATATATAACCTAGGTATATCTAAAATGTGTACAAAAATTTGTCAGAATTATTCAGCGGCCGAGGCGGCAGACTATAAAATTTAGACTATGGTCGAGTTGCTGCTACCACCCACATAGTTAGACAATATTATGGTTTTGCCGGTTTATATTAGGTTATTTGCAAGCGGTAACATCAATGTTTCCGTCAATCAGTATAAATCAAAGATGGCCAACCCATATTGTGGGCCACTTTTCAAATGTATTATAATCTCACAGGCCACATACTGAATTATATATATTATATTTGGACAAAACAAATAAATATTTTGGTGTATAAATTAAAAAAAATATATAATTAATTATTATTGTTTTTGCTATTGCTAATAATTTATATAAAAAAAAAAAATAATAAAGCAACATAGATAATATAAATATAATAATAAAATTTATTTATTTAGTGAGATATTTAGATATTTAGTTTCTCAATTTGCTCACTTAGCTTCTGCCTTCTGAAAATCTATAGAAATGCGTGTATATTTGCACATATTAATTGATGTAGCAGGTTTTAGTATGTTAGGTTTGAGCGTGAATTAACGTGAATTTGCTGAATTAAATTTTCGGGGGGAAAAAACGATTCGCGGGTTGATTTAAAATTATTCACAACTTTTTGTGCCAGATTTCTCAAATTGGAAAATTGTTCAATTTAATTTGCTATAAGCTTGTAATCTTGCTATACGCCTTAGTATAGCTAACCTTACTATATACCTATAATGTTGCTTTTTAGAATAGATTAGAATTAATATTATTGTTGTTGCGATTACATTGTTAATAATACGGCCAATGCGTTGTGCAGGAATTTTGGAATATTCTATTGGCACAAAAATAAAATGTTTATGCAAATGTTCAATAAATCTCGCGGGCTGAAAAATTATTCAAAACGGGTCGCCAGTTGGCCATCCCTGGTATAAATCTTAAAGGGAAGGGTAGGCCACAGACAGTAGTTTTTTCTACTATTTCTTAACTGTCCAAATCTGAATCTAGAACAGATTAAACCGTCTTTAGATTACATCGTAGTTTGCGAGTGCGTTGTATTACAAAATGCGTCACCTGTTTTTCAAGCTATAAAACCAGATGAAATCAGCACATCAGTCACCGATATAATATTATGTTATCCAGTTTTCATGGCTACAACTGTACTGGGACTTAATTTTGCCTGTCATGTACGTAATTTAGTGTGGATATTATAAGTGACCACTAAATAAAACCTTGAATTATTTGCTAGGTAATGTGTTTTGCTTTGATGTTATAAGTATAGGTACATATTTTTTAAATAGTCAATCAAATTAAAAAATTTGAATTTAAGCATACAAAATATAGGTTTATTGTACTAAAAATAGTAACACTGTTTTGTATATAGTAAACACAATGGACCAGCTAGGTACATATTCTTTAGTCTCGAATTTATAAAAATAATATTATGTATATTATTAAAAGTTATTCACACTTCAATATTTAACTCATATTCCATCTTATTAGGGTATGCCAACTCAATTTCAAAGTAAGAAACAAAACTTAAACTTTAAAAAGCTTAAGGGGCTTAGTAGGAGTGAGAAGGGGCGTTAGGAGGGGGGATGGTGGACCACCGCCTCGACCTAATTCGAAAACGCCCTTGTGATTTTAACAGAGAAGTATTTAGTGGGGCGTGGAAGTCGGATCGGTATATTGTTATTTATTTGAGTTGATAATTTTTTTTTGTAATTTTATTTTGTTTTTGAGTTATTAGTTATTACTTATTACACACAGAAGACCGATCACAAAACAACGTCCTGAAAAGTTATGTTTCTTGAGAAATGATCATGAGGGTTGTAGTGATCACTGATCAATGTTAATTCTCAATGATGACATTATTAATAAACATGTAAATATACTTTATTCAATAATAATATGTTAATGTTTGAACTATTTAATTGCCTATAATATTTACACGATCGAATAATATAGTATAGTATTAGAAAGTACGTGTGCAATTATTTTTTATCGTCAAAAATTTAATTTTTTTCCAAATGTAAAATCGGGTATGGCGATGATGAGGTGGCAAAAAAAATAAAAATATTAGTGCCTGAAACTCCGTACAACTCGGGGGATAAATAATATTATATACTTCTGTGAATGATAATTAATAATGCACATCGGCAATGAATATTGGCTAACAATATTTTAATAATTATTGATACAATAAATGAACAATATTATTACAATATCATCGCCTTAAATATTATCATTGCGCTACGATCGTCTTCTCTCGCGGCGGGACAAAACACGCGCAACGTCGTCGTCGGCCGCATCGCGACGAGCGACAGTCGCGGTCGTGCTCGGCGGCGGCTGGCTCGCGGGTACGACTGCGGGACGGGCGGCCGGGAAATCCCCGTCGAACGCCGACGAGACAGCGGCGGCGGCGAACCGCGTGGCGGCGGAGACCGCGTGCGCGCGCGACCGGCGGCGGCGTACTGTCTATTATTATTATTATTATTGTGACGGTCGTCGGCGCGCCGGCGGCGGCGGTCGAGGCTGTCGCGGAGGCGTGGGCGGGGGGCGCGGCGTGTCCGACGAGCGCGTGTTGTAGTCGCACGGCGTCCGCCGCGTCACTCAATCGGCCCTTGCGCTCCGACACGCGCGCGACGCCGCCGCTGACGAACACACCGACGACGATCACGACAAGAGAGTCGTATCCGCCCGGCGCTTACGGGCCCCCCCGTCGTCGTCGTCGTCGTACACCATTATTATAGACGTGTCTCGCCGAGACGGAATTTTTTCTTGCAATTCGCTCTCGCACACACACCTAAACACACACACAAACGACAAAGTATTATACGCGCGCGCCAAGTCGCCGCCGTCGACGACGACGCCGTCGCGGGTCCCGCAACCTTTGTATATTCGTGAGTATATTATAATAATATAATAATAGTAATGATAATATATAAAATATATTTCCTCCGCGATAGACGCGTTCTACAGGTCGTCGTCGCCCGTTAGCGCACCGCAGCAATTTTTATACGAGTCGATTATAACAATAGCGTACCTATAAAAACAATGATAATGTTTTATTATTATGATGACTGTTTTGTCGAAAACAATAACATTATGTAGGCCGGTTTATTGTCGTCCAGTCTATAGCAGTCTATAGATACAGTGGATACTAGCATTTTGAAAAGTATCCAAAACACGTATTTTAATTATTTAATTCAGTAAAAATTATTTTATTAAAAAATTGATAATCATATTATATGGAAAATTTAAAAAAGTAGGTATTTTTATGATAGATACTTTATGTCTATATTATCTTAAATTTTTTTTTACCTCATGATGTTGAAATAAAATGAACAAAATTTTTTTTTCTTGTTTACCATTAATTTTAACAGCATTTTACATTGCACGTAATTTGATTTATAAAACATATTGATATGTTTTCCTTTTCAAATTGTTTGAATTTTTGGATGGGTTCAAAGTCACTTAAAGAAATATATTTTTACATAATAATATACGATCATTATTATATTATAATATTCAATTTTTTACTCTTATTTCTTACGTGATTGAATTGACTATCTGAAAATATAAAATCAATTACAATTAAAAAAAAATTAGTTGATTATAGATACAGATATTTTTTTAAAAGTATTTAATATACGTATTTGAGCACTTTAAAAATATTTGAATAATTTTACTCAATTAATTTACAAGACAGTTTGTGTCTAATAATCATAATACTAATAACGTACGATATATACCATATTCGCATATGTACGTGACAAATTTTATTATATATTCATAAATTATTTCGTGATAGTATCGAAGAGGACATAAAAACAAAATTTTACGTGTTTAAAATGTATTGAGATTTCGATTTCTAAACGAAACGACATTAAAGCTAAGAGATTACAAAAGGTATTTATGTCGTAAATTTCATGCAGTGCACTCCTGTTAATGTAGTGCAAGCGTGAGAATGGTTATGTTAGGTAATAATAAATGTTTCTCGCTCCGATATCAAATTTTTTCTCCACCCCATTCTTATAAATGGCAACTTTTTACAGTAAAAAAAAATTGCATACACTTTATGTAAAGATTCGGGCTTAAAAATTATTTGGTTTGACGCCATTAAGAAATAAAATTGATTTCATAATTGTATGTTCAACGTTGTTTAGAATTTTTTCTTTAATGTTACGCTACTTTTGCATATAATGTTTTGAATTTACAATTATGTATTTCACATTTTTTTTGTAAATAACGCTTACCTAACGTTTTTCAATATTTTCATATGTTTACATTTCAAAAATATAAGTAGAAACGAGACACGTGTAATGTACGGTGTAATGTACGTAACTACATTTCTCTATAAGGTTGAGAATATAATTTTAAAGACAACTATAGGAATTTTTTTATACCTATATTACACTTATGTATTATAATAATAATTTACTACTGTTATTATACTAGAATTACATTAATTTTTTCCATACATTTTTGAAAATAAAATTGCGCTGCAGGTGTGCATTGTACATTTCTAAATATTTATATTTATGTGTACAAATATAAAACATAAAAATAATATAATATATAAATTAAAAAGTATACAAACATTTCCAGTTGTTTTCTGTTGAAGTTTAATGTTATGATTTAATGATATTCCAAATTGTTCGTTTTTCGATTTAATTGCATTTAAAAATTATTACCTTTAGTAGGTAGTTTAATAGCTCAACGTTCAAATTTTGATTAATATACTTCAGGATTATAAGAACAATAATATTCTAAACTATTTTATATATTGACATATTATACAATCTTGTCATTTGATATTTATTTTTATTCGAATTCCGTATTTATGTAAATACGTATTGAGTAGTCGAAAAACAAGTGATTTTATATTTTTTCTACATAATAGTTGTCAACAAACACAACTTTTAACGGTGAATTATAATATTCACCGTACGAATTTCTTCAAACATACTTACCATTTTTTGATTTTGCTTTATTTCAGTAGTGTAATATGCTAGAGAGTAGGGATCAAAAACAAAATTAAAAACCCTTACTACACACGCGTGACATACCACAGCAAGGTTGTATATTTTGGGCGACATATTATATTACTTGAAGGTAAAAAATACGCATTAGACCTGAATTAAAAAATTACAATTGACGTTGAAATCTGAAATAATATATAAATTGTATTCATTAAAAGAAGTGTTTCGGAATTATAAATACCTTAAAAACATGGAAATAATTATACTGTAATGGTAGTTAAAAAAAAAAAAAAAAAGTATAGGTACTAAAAAATATAAATGTACTATAATATTTTAATGTATTATATAAAAATATAACTATTAAAGTTAGTGAAATATATTATTAAAAACTATTATTATATTTATTACAAATTACAATATGACGTGTGCATGTGCGTAATCGAAAGCTTATTGAAAATCACGTAGGAATTATAACAGGCGTAATAAATAAATTTTATTCGTTGGCAATTTATTAACGTTATCGCCGTTTTTATCATTGTCAAAATGTCTAGTAAGTTTATAAAAGGTGAATTGTTTTTCCACTCTGAAACATGAAAAACAATTATCAGCTTCACGGACCGCATATTTTATAAACAGTCGTACCTATTATTAGTGAATAATTTACTGGACGTCCAAACTATTTGTGCATACCTACATGATAATATGGGTTTGATTTATTATTTTATTTAATTATAATTTGTGTGAAGTCATATTAAACTAGCTAATAGTTGGACAATTAATGTTTTTATATTTATGACGTTTTAAAAAATATAAAGTTTTGATGGTTTTCGACAAACAAATAAAATATTTTTTACGCTCAAATTCATAAGTTATTAAGCAATTCAATACTTGAAAAATATTTTTTTTCAACTTTTTATATAGACTTTTAAGTAGGTACTTGAAGAACACAGGTAGTAAGGTTTGAAATTCAACTGAAGAATGAGGTTTTCAAATAATCTCGAAAAATCTCGGTAATCCCGCGTCGTTTTTTTTTCTATATAAAAGTTTTAAACTTTTCAACGAAAATATAATTTATATTCGCCAGTAAATCGGCTTCACATAGGTATTTTTTTTTCTAAATCCGATAATATTGTAATATATCGTTGTCAAATTAAAAAAAATCATAGTAACCATATTTTTTTATACTTTGTGGATTATTACCTTAAACTACAGTAATATATTTTGAAGAACCTATTTAATTTTGAATACATCATTTATGTCTATAAGTTTTTGGTGATCTTATCATTTGTTTTAATCAATTGTAGGTGCTTAACAGTGAATATTATTTCAGTAATAATTAAAGAAAATTCCCAATTTAGCAAAGTTATCGTAGGTAGATATAATAATTATTTGATGATAAATTATATTCAAAAGCTGTTTTCGTTTATAATCGTGTGTATGATTATAAAAAGACAAGACAGCCTATATTCACACTAATTTATTCTTGTAGTGACAATAAAACCGTAATTACTAAAACAATGTATAAAGTAATTATTTTTTAACCGTTTAAACACGTTTACTTTGTTAATAAGAAATGTCTACAACCAATTCATTGTTGTTTGTGTTAATATTAATGATCTGCAGCATTGGTAGGTATATTTATTTATTTACAAATACAATAAACGCCTTAGCAGGATTAAAGACTAGAGATTACTCTGTGCTAACAGTAATAATATATTATGCATACTATTAATAATTAAACAATTGGCTAACGTTTTATTTTGATAATACTTTGGGTACTTACATAATAAAAAATAGTTTAATAATAATTCATAATAAACCAAAATATATTATATTATAATTATGTTATAAATGTTATAAATGTCAATGTTATGTGCATACTTTTGAGTTTTTGCAAGATTAACAAAATATTCTATCACGACTTTCAGTCAAAGCCTAATTTTAAAACGCGTGTATATTGATCATTAAAGAGATAAATCAATTAAATTATGTAATTTAATAATAAGTTACTTAAATTCTGAATTGGTAGGTATAATAGCAATACCCAGGTATTTACAATTTTTATGATCAACGTTACAACCAGTAATATTAATAATATTCTATAAAGTACCTACTATGCAAATAAATTTGCCAAATCTACTGTTTATAATGTCCATCTATTAAGTTGTAAGAGTTTTGTAAAGGCCACACGTCATAGTGCTTTAAAACGCGCTGAATGTTCCGTTTAACCGCGGTTGATCGCGGTTGATCTCGGGGCAAATGCGCTGTTTGGCGCTACCCTTTGGCTCTTACGACGATTCCAAAAATGCGACGGTTTTAACCACTACGTGTGACGCCTACACTGGTTGATGGTTTACTGGTTGATTTTCAAAGGAATGGTCGATCGTATTAAAAATGAATCATATTAATGTTGGTCGATCGTGTACGTAATTTTAAACACGCTTTTTACGGTTCATATGCAAAACTGCAAAGTATTTATTAGAAAAGAAAACAAATACAATTTACTGATGGAAAAATAATATTAAAAGAAGCATATTATTATTATACAATTTATTATTATCCTTATTTAAGCTGCATGTAAACATATAAATAATAAACCTACCTACGACCTACATTAACAGTGGTCGATCGCCAGATACTAAACATTTTTAATGAAAATCACTTGATGGAAAAGGCGGGCGACCTCTGACTTAGAAAATGCATTTGAATTTTATACATTTTATCCTAGCATAATTTATTATATTGGTGATAAAATTGCGTTATTAATTTGTTTTTTTAAATGAAATATACATTATAAATAATACATACAATTTTGTCAAAATATATACTATATATATATATTATTTATTCGCATACCTAACTGAGGAATTTTTGTTAGAAAAAAATTGTAAAATTCAATGATTATTGTCTGAAATATTATAACTCGTTGGGTGAATGTCAATGATCATTACGTGAATAATATAAACAAAACTCAATAAATCTTTGAATACAAAATATAATTAATAATATAGATATTAAATTCGCTTAATACTGTCAGACGTAATTGTTTGCTTTCAAATTAAACCCTTATAATTAATACTTGAATTTATTACGATTTTAGACAAGACAGTGCAAGAGGTATTTGAGTGATTAAAAACATAAACGTGTAATTTATTAAAGGAGAGATGATATAAACTCATGAAATATTTGCAGTTATTCTTATCAATTCACTAATTGAATATTATATTATTTTTTTTTTGTTTTTTACACATACATAGAACAAATTGTCTTACATAAAAAGAATAAAACGTTTTAAAGACATGGATTGTAATTAATTTTTTGTTCCAAAAATAAAATTACATCTCGGCAGTGACATACGACGTGTCTTGACGACCGAAATTAAAACAACACATCGCACATTTATACATATTGTTGGCCGGCATACTGTTGTGTAGAGTTGTGTAACATCACTGCATTGTTCTCTCAAGTCTGAATAATTCAGTTAGGAAAGACGTCGAAGACATCAAAATAGTTTAATCACTCTGGGGCTTGACTATACTAGATTTAAAATTCTTAGGAACATTTTATAGATAACTTTATGTGCGTTTGGCCGTCGGATATATTATTATTATTGTCGTTGTGTTATGAAAATTATCGTCAGTGCGAGTATAATACGAGAAAACGTTTTATTCTTCACTCAAATAATTGACGATTCTAAATCCAATAGTATCACAATTCACAACTCACAACTATACTAGTGTTGTACAGTCTGAAAAATATTCGAAGTATCAATGAAATATTAACAAAGGCACGACCACGAAATCAGAGTTTTAAAATTATTTTTAGTTATCAAAATATATTTCAGCATAATATTTTGGAAATTTTTACACTGTATCAATTACAATTCAAAATATTATTAATATAAAAAGGATATGTCTCGGCCATTCCATCGTTACCCACTATGGAGAGTTTTTTTCTAAATGAAAATCGGAACAGGAATCACAGGGGCAGCTCCAGATACTTGGTTGGGGGGAGTTATATTTTCAAAAAAAACTTAATAATAAAAAGGAAATGACAATTTTTACAGCACAAATTCAAGTGCTTTATTTTTAGAATTGGCATAAAATATCCATAATGTGATCTATTTAATCTAGAAGACTATTATATCCACTTTATTATAATATTAATAAGACATACTACTGATAGTCTATCTTCAGTCATCCTTGAACGAAGCCAGGACAATTCTTGTCAAGATAATATTCTAAGTATTTCCGTAGTCCGTACAGAAATGTGTGATCCACAATTAATGTTTAAAACATAATAAAATAATATCATAGTATATTTTATATATCGTAACTGTCAAAGAGCCTTTACTGAAAGGCTTCTTTAATTGTGTTTCACTCGAGCCATCATTCTTTCATCACTTTTACTCATTGTTCTATTCTGTAACAGATTGTAAATTATATAAATAAAAACAAAAAAAAAACATTTTTATATTATAATATATTATTATAGTTTATTTATAGGTTCTTCATAATATAGATAGCAGGTACCTCTATCTACATATTTGTGCGTGTCGTATGATAATCGATAATATTATATTATATTTTTTGTTTGTAATTTTGTCTTATAACAATATACAATTATTTCTAAATACGGGCTTGGGGAAGGCCGAGGCCGTGGCCCCTAGCCCCCCCCCCCACATGAAGCTGCCCCCCCCCCCCCCAAGGAAGCAGTGGCTGTTTCAACGTCTGACGCATCATATCAACCTATTTTCGCATTCAGTATCCTATTGGTCCATAGAGCAAATTATATTGATAAACATAGGTATTTTGGTAATAATTTATATTGAAGAGACACACACTAATATAACTATGAAATTAATATAGATAACCTTGGATATTTTTAATTGGAATTGTTTTTTTTTTTTTTGTTAATCATTCATACTATTTTTAGTTATCACTGTAATAGCATAATTAATCATAATAGTTATACAGTTTAATTTACACTGTATAAACAGAAATGCAAAATAATAGATATGTCATTATTTCATTAGTCAGTCGTCAATAATATTTTTTCACATATCGTCAATAATATTAGTTTTTTTTTAATCTAAATAATAACCCACGGCAACAGTAGCCATTGAGTGATATTGACAAAATTAAATAACATATTGATAGGTAACATAGATGTATAATATTGCAAAAAATTATAATTAAACGACAACTCAAATACCAGATGATAAGTAAAGAAGAGTTACATTATCTCGTTGAGTAGATTGGCGGTGATGATGAATTTCATTTAGGTGGAAAATATAATTGAGGTCCTGGTTAAGTGACTACATAGTGATAGATTCCGAAAGCATAGTATTTTCTCTGTCCTGGAACACCAACAGTTTAACTAGTCCATACAATTCTGGAATGGTGCAAATGCACTAGTCTGCCCTCCTCAAATGACGTTCCTGTTATAATATTTTAAATTTGAATTACGACGGTAGTAAAATCCGCAGAGGTGATTTGTTGTAACGATTTTTTAGTATATATTTGGACCGATCTCTGCAGAATAGAACGCACAATTGTTAGATTGGCCACTTCCTATTTTATAGGTATGCCAATTATTAGCCGATCATAATTTATATTATAATAAGATTATATTTTGATTACGATTCTTATAATATGTTTTCATAATATTATAAGTTTAGATGATGGAATAGAGTAATTCATGCATTCTAAATAAGTACTATAGTTTTTAGATTTTACGTATTAATGGTCGTACCACCAAATTTTTATTATAGACAATAATTAAGAAAAACAAATAAAAATCTCTTATTCCTATAAATCGCTCAAAAAGATTCAACATATTTTAAAAATGTAATGGTGTATATTTGTATAGAAAATGGTAATATAAACGTCTGGCAATATTTTAAAATATTTACGGTAATTTGTATTTTAGTTACATAAAAAAAACTTAATTGATTCATTGGTCAAATGCTGGTATTGCGTATACAAAATCCCTGTTCTTCCTTAATTTTGTTTCCCAGACTTTTCAAATTTTTAATTTTGACCTCTCTAAATACTAACTAGATTTACTTTTTCACTATAAAAGATACTGAAGTTGAAACATTTAATCGAATAGGAACTTATCGTGTATAAATAGCTTAAAATAATAAATTTTTATACAAAAACAAAAAACTTATCATTGTAAAAACAATAGGTACATTAATTTCTCCGCTGAAAATCTCAAATAAATAATATGAGTGTTGTGTCCTTTAGCCCAAGGGCTATTGTATGACTAAAAATATAAATATTGAAATTAAAGGTACCTATTTGTTCTAGGTAAATAATTACGCTTGACTCAATATAGTCAACATATTATTATCTATTTTTGTATCACATATTGTCAAAATGTCTAGTAGGTTTATAAAAGGTGAATTGTTTTTCCACTCTGAAACATGAAAAACAATTATCAGCTTCACGGACCGCATATTTTATAAACAGTTGTACCTATTATTAGTGAATAATTTACTGGACGTCCAAACTATTTGTGCATACCTACATAATAATATGGGTTTGATTTATTATTTTATTTAATTATAATTTGCGTAAAGTCGTATTAAACTAGCTAATAGTTGGACAATTAATGATATTATATTTAGGACGTTTTAAAAAATATAAAGTTTTGATGGTTTTCGACAAACAAATAAAATATTGATGTGACGTAGGTATGTTCAATTTCTAAAAATAAGAATACATTCTTAGGTGTACTCTTCCAGGTGTGTAAATATTTTATATTCATAAACATTTTACGATTCGTAAAATTGTAACCAACATTTGCGTCGATAGAGTAAGTAAAATATTATCTGATCAAAAGTTGTATGCACCTTACAAAACCAGGTACCTAAATGCAACTAGAAGTACACGATAACAATATTTAATAAATTGATTTTTTTTTAGTCGAGGCTTTGACAACTAAGATCATTAGCATGTGGAACTGTTGGGGAGGATGCTATAGGTTTTGAAAACGTATGTGTTTGTTTTGACAGAATTTTTAAGTGAGCACCCATAGGTATCTGCTATACCCGGGTGGGGGATGGCCGCCTCTCTTTCTGGACACCATGACTGCCAGAAGAAAAATGCCGCTCGTGGCCAAGTTCAAACCGGTGACGGTGCGCGTCGCAACCGACACCTTAGTTCGCTCGGCCACTCCGTCCCCCAATAAATTGTTTTGTTTTTGTCAGTTTGTAAGTTTCGTAAATTAATGTCGCTTAAAATTTAAAAATATATGTCCCTTGAATTATTATATTTTACATTACTGTTTTTCTTTGTTTGCATGCAGTATAAACTCACCTTCATTATCTATGAGTTATAAATTATAATATTAGAAGGTACATAATAAGCAGAATCATAAAATGTTATTGGTATTGAACAACAAAGTAACCGTTGATTTTAATTTAAAATCACTTGGATTTTTTATACTTTAATCCGGTGTTACCTGCAGCCTCACTGTTCCAGAATAGGTATTCTATATGGATTGGATCGTCATTATGACTAACCACACGATTCTTCATAAATGGATATTATTTGTAGAATGTTTGTTACTGTGGACTGAAATTGTGAAATAAAAATTAACTATTATTGTAATAGTACTTTGAAAAAATTTGAATGACAAAAAATACATTAAAATTGTTTGTAATAATATTATTTAAGTTATAACTGTAATAACATTTATAAATTATAACTAATTCAATTAAACAAGAGTATGGCAGTTAGAGTTAATAATTAAGTAAATAATAATAATGAACATTGGAGTTTAATAATTTTAATCGTTCTTTGTTAGTACTTTCATTTTTAAAGAAAAATTAAACATGATAAATAAATATTATACTTACGTAATTATTTGTTAGTACACCAATTTTAATGTATAATAATAGTTATTAGTTTAATACAATTAAATTACTAAACCATCGTCACTAATTGATTTTAGTTATTCAGCTGAGCGAGGAATGTACGGTATTAAGATAAAAAATCAAAATTATTTCAACCAATAATGCTAACAACAGGTCAACTTACACGTCCGATTAGATTATAAAGTTATTTCTCTATTCAGGTGTGACAATTCTAAGTAGAAGATATTTACTGTAATACAGTACATGACTGAATATTATTATTATTATTATTATACAATCGTAATTGTGTAATATAAGTGTATTTAAAACGTTTGTACACATCATGAACAAAAATGCAGAAAGCAATACAAAAATTTGTATTCCTTTCCCCAATATTATTAAATTTTTAAACTGCACATAATACTTATATTATTAAAAAATTAAGAAGACAGATTGAATTAATTGTGTACATGTATACTAGTTTAAAATTAATAATTGCTGTATAGGTATACGTTATAAATTATAAATAAATATATTTTGAATAAATGTATGTCATTTGCGAGCTTTTAAGCTTTATGGTCGTCCTACCAATATTATCATTGATTTCTTCTTACATTTATAATTTTCGACGGTAAAATAATATTCAAAGACGATTATCTCAAAGCTGCTAAGTAGAACTGCAAATGGAAAAAAATTAATTATTAAATACATTTAACAAATTAATCTTCACCTGTGTTACTGTGCCTATACTCACTCCTCCCGAACGCTTCGAAAATACAGACATATACACGGAATTAACGTACATGGAAAATCGTGAGTTTCACGCAGCTTTTTGCGGTATCAACAACTGTCGTTATTGAACACCGTCAGTATACTGGTCGCATCGGTGGAAAAAAAATGCAAGAAAACGTGTCAACATGCAGTGCTCTTGTCCTGCACTGCACCTACGCGCTGACACATTCGCGAATAATAATTGACCGTGACCGTGGTCATTGGTCAAGATGAGGGGGGACAGGTTCACACCGACGACGTGGTACTAGCGAAACGGTTCTCTCTCTCTCTCTCTCACCGACCAGACGTGGCGCGATGGTCGCTCGTGCGCGTCGCGACCGGTCTCGGGTGAAAGTCGTCGCGTGGCCGGTCGGTCATCGGGCGTGAACGCGTTCACAGTCTTCGCGTTCGACTTTCGACGGTAAAAACGGCAAAAATTTCAACGCGGGCCTGTCCGGGATTTGAACCCGGGACCTCTCGCACCCGAAGCGAAAATCATACCCCTAGACCAACAGGCCGGTTGAATACGACAGCATAAGTCTAATGGTTTAGACGGAACAAAAAAAATAAAACCTGTGCGCGCAAACAATGCAATTCGCTATCTCCTTGCATATCATATTATAGTAATGCCTTCGCACTTTGCTGCGATGCGCGTGCGAGTGACAGTACGCGTTTTGCCTATCCGAAGAGCCGCTCAGAGAGACCTGACGGCCGTGTGAGGACGTCGCCGACTCAAGTCCGCGCAAATGTGGAAACTCAGGATGACAAATATATTTTTGGTCCGGATCAGAATTTTTTAGCGGAAAATAAATCAGTGGCCGCCGTTTCGTTGAAATCACGGTGGTGACCAATGACCATAGTTAATATTAAAATATAATGATCGTAGGTATGCGATCACAATATTCGATCATTATTATTTCACGATTGTAAGTTTTTGTCACTACTCCAGGATACCAATCCTACAATATCTAACGTTTGAGTTTTGGCTATGTATTTTATCTTATTATAATATAGTCGATACTCGATTCGTTAAAATTAAACATTTTACTACGGTTATTATGACGACGTATTAATATTTTACTATACATATTAAATTAATACCTATTGTATCGTATACCTTTACAAAAATGTTAAAATTGTATAGGGTTATATTATTAGATTGGAGTTGTTAAAATATGATATTTTATTATTCGTGTATTGTATTATACATGTATTGTGGTATAAAACCATGTAGGTACCAAGCTACATCTACTTAGTATCTTAAGTGTTAAAAATTGAACACAGGTTATACCTACGACGTTATACCTACGATGACTAATGATCAATTTCAAAAAGTCTTAATAATTACGGATAAAAATTTGAATACGTGACGGGAACAGAACAACATCTTGTGATATAGAAAATTATAATAATTAATAATAATTTTGCTACTAACAATAATAAGTACTTAATAACAATTTTTTTTTCATACCACCTATAGCTGTATAAAATAGTTGTATACCATGATCATTGTGTATAATACCTCGTATAGTACTATATATGTATTATCAATTGTAAAGCCGCAAAAAAAATACTGTAATCAGTTAGATGACTTTGTCAGGAATACTTTATAAATAAAAAAATGAAAATAAAAAAAAACAGTATTTTATACACAGATAATGTATAATAGGTACCCACTCACATCTCTAATTATTAGGTTTGACTCTTGGTCATGGATTTTTTCGTAGTAGTTTTTTACGTAGGCACTGAAGTAGGTACAGATAATAAATACACTATAAATTTGTATCAAAAAGTACCTATTCATTTTTCATTTCATTTCATTTTTCATTAATTATAATATGTGTGTGTTTTTTATATTGTAACTTTAAAATATTTATGAAACAAAATTAGAAAACTAATGTAAATTATAATATTATATACAACCTATATAATTCATTAGTGCATTTGGAAAAATATCAAACTATCTCGCATGCAAATGTTTGTATAATATTGTGTAACATGTATTATCTGCACTAACTTATGTAGTCGGCGCTTGTTGGACTCACTTTGGAATCAGAGTATAATATGAGTCCATTCACCGACTGAGTCAATGAGCGGAAATGTCCAAGAATTAAAATCTATACATAAATATAGGTATACTTACATTCTAATAAAGACTTAATTTTGGGCCTTGCAATGATTAATATTTATAGTTATGTATTTATTTATATGTATTTCAAATGTACTGTATTGTAATAACTCAAAAAAGGGAGGAATGTTGTATAAGATAATAACATAAATATAATAAGACGCCTGTCAATAGTTATAT